>NW_028281104.1:0-165000 GCF_059751285.1 Brachycentrus maculatus
GCATCTGACTGCATGAGAAATTATTTTATTCTGTGTCGTGGCATTATGCGACATAAACTGCATTTTAAACTAGTTTAGGAAAAAAAACAAGAGTCCTGCTCCGCACTCAATTAATCTAAGGTAAGGATTCTGACAGTTTTATTTCATGAATTGATTCTATGCTCTAAAAATTTATATTTTTTTTTAAAAAAAATAAGTTATTCATTTTAAATCATTATTAATTTTAAATAAAGCTTCAATAAAAATATTTAGCTTCATGCTTCTCAAATTTGAATATTATTTAGTTTATTTTATGATCTTGTTTTAGAGTTTCCTGAATAATAAAATCATTAAAAATAATTTGCAAAATAATATTTGTTAATTCCTAAAGCACAATATTTCTTACACAATAATTCTCATCCACAATATTATTATTTATTCTTCGAAAAATTTTTACATTCATTTTATGATTTTTTAAAAAAAAAAAAAAAATTATAAAGTTATATATGCAAAATATGAGATTAATATTTATATATATATATATATATATATATATATATATATATATATATATATATATATATATATATATATATATATATATATATATATATATATATATATATATATATATATATATATATATATATATATATATATATATATATATATATATATATATATATATATATATGTATATGTATATATATATATATATATATATATATATATATATATATATATATATATATATATATATATATTTATATATATATATATATATATATATATATATATATATATATATATATATATATATATTTATATATATATATATAAATTCAAATTTGCCTTCCAAAATATTTGTTCGTTTTATATTGATTTTGAAGATATTGAATAATTTTGGATTATTTTCTATCGTATGAATTATTTGAACAAATAAAGAAAATGAATCATATAACATACATCTAGAAATAAAAATGAAATATTTTTGTCTATTTCATAAAGTTTTTTTCAATTAGCTTTATGCAATAATATTTTTTTTATTTAAATTAAAAAAAAAATATTTATGTATCACTTTTAAGAAATAATATGGTGAAAGTATTTTAATAAATGTATATGAAATCAATAATCTATTTCAATGGTATAAATTCGAGTTTATTCAGTACCATATATATTTATTACATCTATAAACAATTTTAATCAATATATACATATAAATATGGCAATGTATTCATTCATACATGTCGGAACTTTTTCAGACAGTTACAAATGTATTTTAATTGATAACAAAGATGAAGATGTAGCTGATATACCTTCTTTATCTATGTTGAAATATCAATAAAAATAACTAGAAAATAAATAGATATCCTGATACGTGAACAATGATTTGGGCACTCTCATAATATTGTACATAAACGAGTATTTCAGTAATAAAACATAAACATAAAAATGTTTGATTGTCTGTATGAAATTCCAATGCAAAAAGATTTATTATTTAAAGTATCAATTCGAAACCGGCAGATAAAAAAATCTCGGTGAATTGTGATATACAAATATTATTAAAATTTTTGTTAAAATAAAAGAAATAAATTCGAGAATACTCAATTTATAATATTAAATAACATAATAAGTAAAATAACTACATACCTTATTATAACTTAAATACAATATCGACCATTTTCGAAGCAAACAACGTCTTGAGCTGTTTGCTTTAAAACTAGTTAAAATTAAATAAATTGATTTTTTATTACGAAAACATATTTTGAGTTTGATTGTTTTTATTATTGATATGTATTTAACCGAAAATTATTTATTAAATTATTGGCGCGTATGTACAAGTTTGTTGATTAGAATTTCTTATTAAATTTCCCGTAGGTTTATTAGATTCATCTTTGTTCCAAGTAAAGAAACTTTTTTTTAAAAGTATTTATCCCGGCTCATAGTTTTTTAGGATGATTTAAATTAGAACCCAAAAATAAAAATAACAAAAATATTCCCCAATATTAACAAAACGAAAATTATTATTTCATTTTGTTCCGGGGCTATTCGCTTTACACTTTCAATTTATAATACTATATTTTAGTCGAAGGATTTACTTTGGCGGGTTTATTGCTTCTCAGAAATTCCACCAAAACTTAACAAAATTTGGTTCTCTACAAATTTCTCAACAAAGAATATGGGAATATTATTCCCGAACGCTCGCAATTATTTTCTTATCCGAGATTATATTTTTCAAATGAAAATATCTTAAGAAGGTACTGTAAAACTCTTTGTAATATTAAGATGAATATTCAATATTTAAGCATATAGATATCTCAACATAGATGAAGAAATCGATCAGAGAGGGTTGTCATAGGGTTGTTTAAGTGATCACTTTATACACGTGTAACATTCACCATTCTACTCACGATTGACAATCACACTACCCAAATATGTAAATCATGGATGAAGTATAAATTACGACTCAATAATTCAATAAAATAAATATGCTTTTGCAAACCATACAGTCATGAAATAAATTTGAAAGTGTTGTGGGAAGAGACTTTAGAAACGAAAAAGTATTAATGAGTGATTAGCAATTAACGGAACATTTCACGAATGCTTGACGCGCATCTTTCACTAGTAGCATATTGTTTCAAATTTAGGGTGTTTTTGCAGAAAATGAATTACGGAATGTCATGTTGAAGAACGCAGAAGAGTTCAAAAAGTAGAATGTGGAATGATAGCTCATATTCAAAGTTAACACACGTAAATATGTCACGTTATTGACAAGGTTTAATTTCTTTCAATAATTGATTCGTCAGTCACTTTGTGGTAATATGCGTGAATTTTTAATTTATATTTTATTAAGCAAATGGTGGTATTTACAATTTTTAAATTTAAAATCTAAAAAAATCCTTGTAACAATAAATAATATTTTTTCTTTCCAAATAATATTTTTAACAAATATTATTTATTTAAAATTGAAATTCTTAAACACACTATCCCGATAATAGTACTTGCAATGCAGCAAGTTTAGTATCAAAACGGTATAATGACCTAAAAGAAAACAATAATTAAGCTTTGATTATCTTTTCAAAAACAAAATATCTCGAATTACTTTTAAAATTTGGTCTTATTTGTTTTAAATAGCTTTATTTAATTTATTAATATTGAAAATAAACCGTTTTTATTATTATTATTGTGAAATTCCATTTTTAATTGTATTTTTTTCAAAGTATTCAGTACTCAATTTGTGCATTTTTTTCAGTATAATTTTTAAAACGTACAGTATTTTTTTATTTATTTAATGTTGAAATATTATTCTTTATGTTTGAGAGTAAATGAATTGAAACTAAAAACATCCCAACCAATATTTCAATGAAAAACGGACCAAAAAACTTTGAAATACTTCATACGTTCGTGATTTTGAGTGTGTGTAGCATTTTTTTTAATTCAGAATTTTCATATTGTTTGAAATTCAGTAGTTATACAGCTGGCAGTAATTTGCAAACATTTCTTACTATTTACTGATTTTGTTATTTAATACGTGAGCGCTAAGGAAGCCATTTCTTAACCACAATATAAAATATATAAAATACGTTATACACCAACCGTTGTATTTGTATAAAAGAACAGACGTAAGGTAATACGTACACTGACCTAGAAATCCGCATCTGAGAAAATTACAAATTGGTAGGTTGCTCCACGTTTAAGAGCTTATTGGATGGAGACACATAGATGTGTGTGTAAATATATATATATATATATATATATATATATATATATATATATATATATATATATATATATATATATATATATATATATATATATATATATATATATATATATATATATATATATATATATATATATATATATATATATATATATATATATATATATATATATATATATATGTATATATATTTATATATATATATATATATATATATATATTTATAAATATATATATATATATATATATATATATATATATATATATATATATATATATATATATATATATATATATATATATATATATATATATATAAATATATATACATATATATATATATATATATATATATATATATATATATATATATATATATATATATACAATATATAAAGGCTTTAATCAAAAAAGAATCTTCGTATACAAATTATAATATTAGAATTCAATTATTGTTTTTAGGTAAATCACTTTGCAAATACAATAATTTCCATATTTTCAATCAACTAGTGGATAAATTTGAATTTATTACTCAAGTCTTTTGTATTAAAAATAACTGAAAGTATTGACCCCAATTTTTCGGGCAGTTCTCCCCAAAGTGCTTAGGGTTGGCCGACGGGGTGTAATTTTTCAGGTTTTTGTTGAGAAATCGCACGTTGGCTTAATGGATAAAGGTTCAATTGTATCTGACGTATACTAACTACTTTATTTGAAATCTGTCTTGATTTCCCAAAGCAATGGTCATTACTTATCCACCTCTACGTTTTGTGAGCATTCAACTCGACCGGCATAAGATAGTTCTTTTAGATATTTCTGGATTTCCCGTATTCAAGCCTGGATTTCACAAACACGGTTAATTACGATACTCTTGCTATTTTGTATTTATATAGGAAATTTAAATTTTGAGAATTTTAAGTAACGCAAGGTTAAAACCATGTTTAGGAATATAAAAAATTAGTATTTTTGTAATTAAATCGATAACTTCAGTATTCAATCGATGTCCTGAGTGAAAACATTACTTCTTTATGGGAAAAAAATAGTAGAGCAACAACAGCAGTTTGCCTAGTGGTAAGCGCGTATTGCTACCGTGTTGGAGATCTGAAGTTCAATTCCCAGGAGAATAACTGAATAATTATATATAATTTTTATACTCATTTTTTACATCATTGGTACATAAAGCCACAATTTTGTACATCACGTTCTGGTCAATCCTTCATCAAAATAAAGAGTCTCTGCCGAATAAAAGCTTTCTTAAACCAACCATAGATGGCTCTCGTTAACTCAAACATGAAGCATCATAAGATTTATGATAAATGTATTAGTTTTAAAAAAATCGTTATTTTGTAAATCATGGGTAGAATGGTGAACGTAACACATGTGTTAAGTGATCACTTAACCAGCATATGACAGGTCATAAGCCCAGTTTATACCCTATTTTTATATTCTTCTTGATCTTCGTTAAGCTGTCAAAATATAAAGTTTACTTTATTGTGAAGTTAAGATTTTATCTTTCTTTTAAAATCGATGCCCAAAACTTGTTCACTGACGTCATCACATGATACCACGTGACGCCACGTCGATTCAAAACCGTGTCCTATACACCATTGGGTTCGAAAAGGGGTAAGGTTCAATTGTATCTGACGTATACTAACTACTTTATTTGAAATCTGTCTTGATTTCCCAAAGCAATGGTCATTACTTATCCACCTCTACGTTTTGTGAGCATTCAACTCGACCGGCATAAGATAGTTCTTTTAGATATTTCTGGATTTCCCGTATTCAAGCCTGGATTTCACAAACACGGTTAATTACGATACTCTTGCTATTTTGTATTTATATAGGAAATTTAAATTTTGAGAATTTTAAGTAACGCAAGGTTAAAACCATGTTTAGGAATATAAAAAATTAGTATTTTTTACCGTAATTAAATCGATAACTTCAGTATTCAATCGATGTCCTGAGTGAAAACATTACTTCTTTATGGGAAAAAAATAGTAGAGCAACAACAGCAGTTTGCCTAGTGGTAAGCGCGTATTGCTACCGTGTTGGAGATCTGAAGTTCAATTCCCAGGAGAATAACTGAATAATTATATATAATTTTTATACTCATTTTTTACATCATTGGTACATAAAGCCACAATTTTGTACATCACGTTCTGGTCAATCCTTCATCAAAATAAAGAGTCTCTGCCGAATAAAAGCTTTCTTAAACCAACCATAGATGGCTCTCGTTAACTCAAACATGAAGCATCATAAGATTTATGATAAATGTATTAGTTTTAAAAAAATCGTTATTTTGTAAATCATGGGTAGAATGGTGAACGTAACACATGTGTTAAGTGATCACTTAACCAGCATATGACAGGTCATAAGCCCAGTTTATACCCTATTTTTATATTCTTCTTGATCTTCGTTAAGCTGTCAAAATATAAAGTTTACTTTATTGTGAAGTTAAGATTTTATCTTTCTTTTAAAATCGATGCCCAAAACTTGTTCACTGACGTCATCACATGATACCACGTGACGCCACGTCGATTCAAAACCGTGTCCTATACACCATTGGGTTCGAAAAGGGGTAAGAAAATGATAATAATAGATTTCGGTGCTAAAACAACCCTTCCGAGCTTTGCTTCACAAAACGGAATAGTTAATTTGTCATGAAAGACATTAAGTAAATTGAATTTGAGTTAAAAAGAAGAAAAAGGCTTTTATTTTCATCATAATAATTACCACCCTACGCCTTTTTGGTTAAGAGCGAAGTTATATTTTTTCTTAACCCCTTTCTCCCCACAATTTACTTCAACCACAAATATAGAAGAAATGTCAAAAGCTGTAGCCATTTTCACAGGAAATAAAATAGGATTCAATTTTTTTTTGTTTTTTTTTTTTGTAAAGGCTAAATGAAATATTCATGAAAATGTTTTGTTTACCCACATTTTTCTTTCGTTCAAAGATTTTTAACCAATTTTTAAACTTTAAATTAATTGACATTTCAACATATTTGAAATGAGAAATGAGAAATTGAAATTGAGAAAAAAATATTAATTCCTAAGTGGAGAGAACCAGATTTTTTTAATAAGTATTTTAACAAACTAAAAATGTTGTGCATAAAAATAACTGATCGAATCATTAACTACATATAATTAAATCAACTTTTGGGCGTTTTTAATTATGTGAAAATAATCCGGGGTAAAAAAAGGGTCTCTGCTAAATAATAACTTTTTCAATCTAACATATATATATATATATATATATAAATATATATATATATTTATATATATATATATATATATATATATATATATATATATATATATATATATATATATATATATATATATATATATATATATATATATATATATATATATATATATATATATATATATATATATATATATATATATATATTTATATATATTTATATATATATATATATATTTATATATATATATATATATATATATATATATATATATATATATATATATATATATATATATATATATATATATATATATATATATATATATATATATATATATATATATATATATATATATATATATATATATATATATATGTATATTTATATATATATATAGTTCCATATAGGCCATATAGTTCCTACCCATAATATGTACTGTGTCTTACTTACTCATTAGTCTTACATTTAAGAGATTCAAAAATTTGAGTTCTGTGGTTGTTAATCATGGATAGAATGGTGAAACAGGTTATAAACTCTGTAAATACCCAGACTTATTCTTAAGACTGTATTCTTCTCCATCTAAGTCAAAATAAGTATATGTAAAAATAACTTCTAAATGCAAAAAACCCAAATTTTGGGAATTTAAAGTGTAAAAGGGGCAAAAAAAATCGAAGGCGGCTCTATAGATGTAAATGGTATCGTTTCGAATGCCATTTTATTGAAATTGATTTTCATCATCATTATATTGATTTTCATTATGGAAATACATCAACTAAAAATACATCAACTAAAAATAAACTAAACATTTTATTGATCATTCAATTATTGTTGTAAATCCATAGTCAAAAGTTGTAAAGGGACCCTTATCAATGTAAAACATAATTGTATCTTGAAAATACGAAATAATAAACGAGTAGGGAATTATAGTAAAATTTTAGTAATAATACAAAAGTAGTAACGTCACATTACCACCGAGATTTAAGAATAGCTGTTTTCAGGCGTACCCTTCTCTTCGTCAGAACAATCAGTATACTGTAGACATGGGCAATCGAATTTAAAAAAAAGGATATCTTTAAAAGATGCTACTTGATTCGGTTTTAAGATTCGATCATTTAAAGCTAACGCCAATCAGTAAGTGAATCCAGTTGCGTATTTATGCATTTCTAGTAACTAATATATTTCATAATTTATCATCCAAAACTTAAGCTAGAATAAAATATAAACCGAGAAAATTCCGCGATTATTACCCCAATCGTGTAACATAAAAAGTAACAATTACCAATAGTTTACGCTGTTTTTTATACCAGCATGCAAGAAACATCGTCATTCACAAAATTATACGAACAAGTTAATATCCAAAGACCCACATTTTCTTATTATAAATTACTTATCTGTAAATGCATTCGTACTCTATCGTGACAAACATCCCTATGTTTTAAATTATTTTGGAGATATTAAGTTTTAAATAAAATTAATAATTTATATCAAAACTTAAGCTGGAAAAAATATAAAGCAAGAAATAATAACAGTAACACGTTAGTCACATCTCCACAATAATATGCAAGAAACAGTACTATTCACATCTAACACCAACAAGTTAATAATATCCAGATACCTTTATTTTCTTGCCATAAATTGCTTATCTGATAATGGATTTGTACTGTATATTGATCTTAAATACAGTCTTTATGTACGATGATTATGACATAATCAAATTATTTTTAGTACATAATAAAATACAAGTATTATTCAACGAACTACTTGCCAAAATATACTCAAAACTTTTATTGAAATAATATTAGTGAAAGCTTGTGTGAGTAGATTATTATTTATTTACATACATGTAGGCACACTGAGTATGTTCACTTAAATTAGGCAAAATTTACGTGTCGAACATGTTTCAATATAGACTGAGCTACCCTCTACACCTTGTACCGGCCAATTTACATAGGTAGTGTAAGGATCAAATGTGTGTTTTAAATAGTTTATTTATTCATACCATCAAGCCTTACCCTTTTAAATGATAAATGACTTCAAAGGATGGCACACATATATCGACATATCCAATCAAGTTGGATTGCAAAAAAAAACAAAATTAAGTTATTGATAAATTGAATGTTACCCACGGAAAAAAGTGAGATCTGGATAGTATTTTTTGCATATTACAAGCATTGTTAATTTTGTGGTGAGGCAATATTACACTCTCCTTATCATTCGTCGTTCACTTTGTGTAATACCACTTAAAAAATACTAATTTATGACTGCCAGTTTCGCGATTACCATTCTTTCTATTGTACATTTGAGGTGATTATTTATATATTGATTTTTTAATATCATTATGTCCAAACGACCCTGAAAATGAGTTACGGCTTATATGTACTACACCGCTTATCATGTCCCTACTAACACCAAATTAATGGCTTAATTTTAAAGCCTGAATTCACAACTTAAATATTCCTACTTGTGTGAGAGTATATGAAATTAAATTAACATGTTTAACGTTTCTGTAATTTAATTAAAATTCGAAGGTAAAATTCTAAGCAAAAACATCTGAATTTTTCCCTGATTGACATGATCAGCTTTCAATAATCGCACATTAAACCGAGTAAATAAACAAAGGTAATTTAAAAAAAAAAAATTTTTCAAATCGTTTTTTTTAATCAATTGCTTATGTCTATATTACACTAGCGTGATAAGGTGACATAGATACATGTATGTCAAAAGTTAAGTACGTGTTTATTTTCTAGTTTATATGACTTGAACACGACACGACGTCAAACTATTTTTTTATATATCCAAATTGAAGAAAAGGTTCTACTTGACGAGTTGTTAAACATGAATCTGCGTGTCTTCATCTCATATGTGCATTATTAAAATAGGTTAAGCTAGAAGCAAGTAACCTTTAGAAAGACATATAAACGTCAGTGGCTTTTACGAAACATAAATTTAAATTAACGTGCATATATAGGTTCCAACTCACTAAAAGAGATCCGTTTCAAAGCCCATACTTGAGATACTCGTAAACCATCCGGAATGTATGTTACACGTAATTGAATTGTCATTGTGTAACGATTTTTTTATTTTATTTTTTAAATAAATCTACCTAGTGTATTTTTGATGGTTTCAGAAAGCATGACAACATTTTTTTTATCAAAAGTTAACTGTCAAACTAAGATTTCTTGACTTAACGAAAGCATAAAGAAAGCACATAATATTTATAGAGTTTTTTTATTTATTTATACTAATTATCATTAGAAAGTGTAAAAATATAACTAATCAGGCTACGTTTATACACATGTAAAACATGCTATAAAGAGCGATAAAAAGTAACAATGGTGATTTTTCATTATTAAAAATAAGATACGATTTAAAAAGTGCGGAATGGTAAAAAAAAAATTATATTAAGATATCAAAAAAAAAGGACGGCAAGAATGATTTTCTTGTTATATTTAAACAAAAATGTTTATTTGTTTAAAATCTTAAATCTTCGATCTACGAAATTCATCACTTGCCTTGAAATTTCGCCACTTTATTAAACTACATAAAACATTTCTCATGGCAGTCAGCGTGCTTCTTGACAGCTTCTATCGCTTGACATTGAAAATAAAATCGATTACATTGGAGTTTCAGATTTTTAAATAATTTTAATATTTTATAATTTATAATTAATAATTTTCAATGCTTCATAAGTATAAGGAAATAAAACACATTTTACCAGACTGAGCTACAGAAATGCGTGTCCAGGTACAGTTTTTAATAAATTGACTATTTACTAGTGCTTAATATAAAAAAAGTCTTATAAATAGTATAGTTTCGAAGTAGTGTTTCTTAAACTGGTATTACACAAAGTGAATAATGAATGATAAAGAAGTTTTATATGTTCTTTTAGTTTTTTCCTATACTTTCTTCCCTTAACTCGCTTTTTCCTTTGATTTCCTTATTATCGATCAATTAGTATTTTTTTTTTAATGTACAGTTACTATATACCCTTTGATTGTAAACAACTATATATGGTATCAAACGTTATGACCAATATCACTAGTCTGTTTTTGGTTGGTAGGAAGATATTGTTTTTTTAGCATTAAACCCGCCAATGTCCTCATTTTGTTCTGTACATGAAGTTAAAATAAATAAGTAAATAAATATCGAGAAAAGTACAGTTTCGAATTATTAGGTCATTTCTCAGACGGTTAGATGATTGGCATTGTCGGAGGATAACTTGAAGTTAGTTCACTAATAATTTTGACGTTTAGTTCCTTCAACGGCAAAGGAGTCACCTTCAATTACGTCTGAATATAACAAGGATTCGACTGTAGGCCATGGGTCACTCGGGCGTCAGACAAGTTAACTAGATCTCTAAATTAAGTTTCAAGGCTTACCGGAGACAAATATTTAACCCTCATTTCTGAAATTTCAATACATTAACGACAATTTCTTGACCTTGCAATCTAATACGCAATTATTGGTTCATTTGAAAATTCGAGGATAACGTTAATGTACACAATATTTAATATTATTTATCGATAAAGCATAAACTTAATGGAATGACATGTTTACAACATTTTGAGTGTATCCAAATACTTGTTCACAAATCTGGATTATCTCTAATTACAGGAGTTATTCTTCAGATTATTTTTTGACATCTCAACATAGATGAAGGAGAATATGGAAGTCTGGGCATTTACGTGGCTTACAGCCGTCAAAGGTTTGGTTTTTTAAGTAATCGTGTTAAATTCTACCCATGATTGACAACCACACTACTTAAATTCCTGGAAGTTTTATATAAATGACATGTTGATTATTTAAAATGTAACACGCATATCTTACCAATAATTGAGTTTTATTTCACAAGACAAATTTTGAAAACTACAGATGTTTTATCAAAAGGTGATCACAAAAACTTACGGAAAAAAATTAATATTTTTTTTACCTTTCATTTTTTTTATAACCTCTCTATGAAAACATTTGTAGTTTTAAAAATTGTCATATGAATTCAAACTCAATTGGTGGTCTCATACAAATGTTTAATTATAAGTAAGTAGAATATTTCAAGTTGATTTTCAATTTTTATCATACACAAATACAATTATTGATTTACAAAAATGGTTCCTCACCGAATTTTACCATACTAGAGGTATATTTACAATCCATAATTTTTAAATAATAATAATAAAATTGATTTTGACATGCAACCAAATAATGCATGGTTGAAAGATACCATCTATGTCAGATATACCCACCTCTGTTATCTATTTATGTGTAAGTGTTTTATAATAAGCTGCGTTATTTAATGACTGTCACATGTCCAGCCCCATCTGTGCTCCATAAGCAGTTTCATGATGAGTTAGGAGCTTTCATCAGTCTCTCCCGAAAGCTTACTACTTTCTCTTATTACGTAGCGCAAAGATAAAACTTAATTTATTACAAAATTCCAAGTAAAATTTAAACTAAAAAATAGGCCATTTTTTTCCTCGCTCAATTATTTAAAAGGAAAATAAAAATGTATTTTCCTCTTGTGAAAATCTCAGCAAAATCATTTTCGAAAAATTACTTAAATTTTTCCATGTAAATGATTTAACGTTTTGTCAAACTCTCTCCAATCGAAATATAATATTTCAGTTCATAAAATATTTCATTCGTTTGGAATTTTACGGACGACTACCACCACATCAAATTTATCTGATATTTTACGTGATAGATAATCGGCAAAAAAGTAAGGAGAGGGAGTAAGAAATGAGATTGAATTCAATTTTTTATAGATACGAATTGTGAAAAGTATATAAATGTCAGTGTTCTGAGAAAGTCACTTTGGTAAATAATATCAATTCTGAACGCCTCTTCATTGGATTTAATATAAATCGCTTCGTTTTATTACAACTCTTAAAATATTACGACCCACTTAAATTTATTACGATATAAAAATATCCTTTTAACAATTACAAATACATAAAAAAAAGTTAATATGCAAAAAAGTCGAAATCATATGATACACAAATATATATACATAAGTTGAAATTTCTTTCAAAGAATTGCCTAATTTTTCAATGAATAAGCTCTCTGAAAAGGGGTTTTGAAACAGGATATGAAAGTATAGTCGTCCCATCATCAGGCCATCTGTAGATAGTTGAATTGCAAAATGGTTATTCCAAAAGCGGTAATCAAAAGGTTGTGTTTTTAAGTGGCATTACACAAAGTGAATGATGAATAATGAGGAGAGTGCTATGTTACCTAGCAACAAAGTTAAGAATGCATTAAAAAAACACAACAAATAATATTTATTTATTTATCTATGGGTGTTTGTATGGGTGTTTATTTATTTATGGGTGTTTGTAATGTATTATACCTGTTTTTATCGTCTTTTCTATCAAAACTATAGATAACGCCTAAAATAAAGTGTATGGGGGCTAGTCCGTTTTTTAAAGGTTTTTTTTCAACAATAGTTAATAACGCCAAATTAAGTTCTGTATGAAAATAATTTGAAGTGTATACGTTTTTCAAATCTAACTCATTTTCAATTTACCTTAAAAATCCCTTTGAAGTTGCCAGTGCTATTTTTTTTCAGTAACTTCTATTAAAAATAGAAAATAAAGCTTAGTTATCCGAAAAACTATGCACAGTGCAATGTGAAAATATAAGGATTTATTTGAAATACAAACAGTTTATAATTTGATTACAACAAACGAGTATTTAATTTAATTTATTAAGATGAAAGAAGAAAAGTAGTTTATCCCCATATACTTTAGTTTTTCCTATAAATTATTAAGTGTAAATTAGGAGGTCAAAAAAATATGTTTTAAAAATCTTATAGACATGTGAGCTAAAGGCATGTGTGTTATCAACAAGACGATGTGGTATAGACATCTTTTTATGAAACCTCCACTCGTTTACGAGTGATTTAAGTTACAGATGTTAGTTTATAAAAACAAATATATCACGTGGTTATTTTGCAATGGTACAATTACTTTTTTTACTCTTATTTGCTATTATTACTTCTTTTTACTGAGTATTAATTACAAAAATCGTAAATTCAGTGATGAAAACGTTTGAATAAATTGATTTTTCATAAATTGGTTTAAATAAATTACTTTCTTCTTTTTACACTTAATTGTACCCAAAAGTCTTTTTTTTAAAAGAAAAAAATCTCCCTTTTTTACCATTGCTAGTAATAACCTGCCGATATATATTTTGAAGAAGTGCTATTTATGATTTAATTTTTAGTAGAAAATTAAGATAAAAAATTATTAAATTTAGAAATTTAGAAATCACAATGTGAATGCCACCCGCTGTAGAGTTAAACGTGGCAGAAGTAAATAAAAACGAACTCCGAGAATTCTATATTCGTTCCAAAATAAACTCCTCCTTCCAATGTCTCTTCCGCTAGAACTCATTGCAATCCTTTTCCACGGTGCATATGTTGCCAGTATCCTTTAACTGTTTGCACAGTCGGTGCGGTACTCACCTGACAACACAACGGTTCTACCAACTGTGAAATAAACAAGGTGGTTTATTTTTACTGCGCTACCACCCGAAATTCGCAAATAATCACAGTTACCCCAATTTATTCTCAACCTCCCAGTTTAACCTTTCGCTTTCGCCATTTTTCGTCTTTTCCACTCCCGACCATGTAGTCTATATAAACGCGTTTTAAAGCTTCATTTAACCCTAAAAACATAATCTTATTTTACCCCTATAAAGTTTATGTAATACTACATCTTTCTGGTAAACACGAAAAAAAAAACTCACAGGAGCTTGAAATTATTTTTTGCATATGTTGCGTTTCCTGTCACTAATGTAGCGCTTGAAAATATGAATTGAAATAATCATAAATTAAAAAATATAAATTAATTTCAAAATGTGGAACAGTAAATTTTTCTAACCTTACATTAGACTTCATATCTAATATAACTAGATTTTGAAATAATTAAATGAAATAATTTTCAAACTAAGTTTAACATATTTACAACGTTTTGTTTCATGGGAACTGAATATTATTCAATAAAGCCCAATAACCTGCTCCGTTTATCTATCAATTCATTTTTATAATGGAATAATTTATAAGACATATTATAAGTGAGATAATTCAGTTGGAATAAACATTAAATAAATCGTCTCATGGCCATCCCGTTCATACTTTTCTCTGGTATTTTGGTGCATCATAAATACTCTGACCGAAGTTTCGGACCCTGTTGTAGCGTTCATCATCAGTGCTACTAAGACATTCAAGGGTTGACATTAATACTATATTTTTATTTAGCCATACAAAGTCATACTTTTAACAGTCAAAAGATTAACTTTTGACACCTCAATTAATGACCTGTCGTTTTTTTAAAGTATAAAATTTAAAAAAAAACAATAAATATATATTTTTAAATAAATAAAATGTTTAGTTCAAAGGGTAACAATATATAATTTGAAATGTGTTTTTATTGGTGTGATTTTTTAAATTTTATATTAAATTTTACATTGTTTAAATTAATCAGTGTCGTTCATTAAAAATCAGCACTTACATATATATATGTATATGCCCTTACATGTATATGGTATTTTGATCGAATTATCTTTGTGAGGATTTTTTTATTTTTTATTTTATTTCTTAAGTTAGCTTATATTATAACTAATATAAACTATTATTTACACTTAATTTACGTCATCTTTATCGCTCACTCCTTTCAAGAACGTCATAAATCAAAAAACTTGATTTTTCAGGAGAACGTTTTTAAAGTTTCAAAATAAAACACAATGTATTGAAAAAAAATATCAAGCCACTTATTGAACTTTTCACTGTGCAACAGATCTTTTTAGGTAAAACCTGACTGTTTTTTCTTCATTTAAAAATATTTAGTATATTTAAAAAAATAATTGAATAATACCTTTTCTTCAAAATGCAAAAACAACACTTTTTGCCCTGTAGCGGGTAAATATTAAGTTAAAAATATGCCTCTTTTGCTGGGATATAGTACATTTTTTTGGCATTCCGAAAACATGCACAACTGAAAACTGATGATTTTTGATTTATGACGTTCTTGAAAGGAGTGAGCGATATATATATTTAAAGTTAACAAAACATTTATTTTTAAATTCTTTCAGACTCTTTTCATTCTTCATACATTCAGGCATCTCGTCATACATTTTCAATTCCTTACACATTAAAATTTTTCGACTCGGTTTTTTCAGAGGAAAAAACATCTTATAGTTTATGTTTTACAGTTTTGATGCTTGCCTATAAAAAGAAGAGAAAATGTATTCAACTTTTCCAAAGACTCTGTCTTTGAAAGTTATTGGTAAAAAAAAGGTATGGTGTCAATAGAAATTGCACACACTTTTATCTGAGTATGAATACGTAAGTAACATAATACTATACATGTGAAAATAAAATTGGGAAATCCTTTTTGGTATTACTTTTCAGGATCTATGCTAACTCTGTTTCCATTGTTGTACGATGAAACGAAAAGATATTATTCAGTAGCCTGATTGTATGCGAAGTGTTCAGATAATGCGAGACGCATAAGTGTACCCTCATTGTACACGCCCTTTAATACTGAAATCGTCGTTTTTCATCCTTCTTCCTTTCCCACTTTGTTCTCTCGTTGTAAATGCTGATGCCACCCCCGAATTAATAGTCCCTTAATGACTACAGAGTGGTACATTATTTCTCCTCCAAATTATATTTTTGGTTAAAGTGTCTTTTAGACAATATTACATCGCTTTACATCTATATAAATGAAAAAGTAAATTGTATTTTTTGACATTTCAACATAGGTGAAGAAGAATATGGAATTCCTCAAACTGCGTAGAATCCAAACTTGATTGGGGAATTTGTGGGCATTGGTACCGTGTGGGGAAAATGCAAGGATTTTAACATCTGACCATTTATAAATATAATAATCTTTACAAAGTATATTTTTTGTGTGTTCTCCTTTTAGTATTATTTTTTATGTGTTGTACATAATTGTTAATGCTACAAAATAATAATATTTAATTATCAATTTTTCATTTTTCTGTGCTATTTAACTAAATATATATATTAGTTGTTTTTTTAGGCTGTACGTTCTTATATAATAAATTTTTAATTACTATATATTTTATGTAAAAGCACAATTGAGGTATAAATAATTAATTAAAAAATGTAAAGTCAATTTTGTATGAAAACTTGCTTATGTCCATGGAATAATTGTTTAGGGAATTTGTGGGGAATCTGGCCTTTCTTTTTCCCCAATTTGGGAAAATTAACATAGCTTTGTGGGGAATTCTGAAAATCGGCGTTGGCAAGTGTTTTTTTTTCAAATAAGGATGAAATACATTGCTTTTATTTCTTCTTCTTCTTCTTACCCTTATCCGCAGCCAATATTGCACAGGGCAATGTATCATATCTACGTTGTGTTATCTTGATCGTTTCTTACATGAAGGCAAAGTGATCAATCCTGCGCTTCAACGAACAGTCCAGGGTTATACTAAATTAAATACTGAAAAATCACTAATATTTATTTTCAATCCACTCCCCCCCCCCTAATTATTGAACCGGGACTTCCAGCACGGTAGCTAAACATGCTGACCATTACACCACGGAGGCAGCATAATTTATTTTACATGCGAATAAAATGAAGGAAGAATAGTTACCAGGAAAACAGAATATCCATAGACTCAGGACCTATACCCGTACTACACAAGCTTTTTTTAATGTTACTACATTATACTACTAATCAATACAAATCCCTTTCGGGGTGAGATTACATAGTTAACTGAAAATCAATTTCGCAGTTACGAAGTTTTGTAAGTAGCTAACTAACCAACTAACCATCACATCGCTTCACCGCACGGGTAGGCAGAGGGAATAGAATGCCAAACTACTCTGTCTTGGTCTTCGCCTCTTCCACATTCATGCATCTCCTCATACGTTCCCGCTGATTATTTCGACCCCTGACCTGACCGCTTTTAAGTGTTTGACACATTACCAAACCATCTCAACACACTTTTCTTGATTTCATCCATACTGCATTTCTCAACCTTGCATTCTTTCTTTATTTCACTATTCGATCATCTATCATATATCGTATTGGCGCACATTCGTTGAGAGATCGCATTTTGACTGCATTCAGTCAACTTTAATCCCTCTTTTGCCAACTCTATGTTTCATTTCCACATATATATAAGGATTGGAACCAGAACTCCGTTGTGTACTGCAAGTTTGGATTTCTTTTTTTTTACCCTTATCCGCACCCAATAATACATAGGGCACTACATTGTAGTGATGTAGTGTTGTCGTAATCGTTAATTGCATGAAGGCAAGGTGATCAGCCCTGCGCTTCTTGTACCAGTCTAGGGTGATATTAAATAAATATGAGAGTAAAAATCGCCCATATTCAATTTGACCCCTTTGGGAATCGAACCCGGGACCTCCAGCACGGTAGCCAAACGCGCTGAACACTACACTACGGAGGTGGATTAGATTGGGTCTCGATTCCACTGGAAGGTTTTTAGTTGTACAGCGACGAAATTGAATTTTGAGAACATTATAGACGCTGAGGGGTTGAAATTCACGGGTTTCGAACATCAGAGAATATCTGAAAACCATTAACTCGAAATACGTGTAGAAAATAAAGATGATCTCGGAGAAGATTCTTTTATTAATATTAGGGTAAAATTACGTTAGAACGGTTGTCTGTGTAAAGTGTAAAGGCTATGCAAATATATTAATTCAATATTTACATAACCTTTACATAGACAACCTTTCCCTCGATGAAAATATCGTTACCATAAAAACGGATGACGTCTGAAATTTAAACAAAAAAGTTATCGTTTCAGAGCACTTTTCAATAACATTCCTAAAAAAAAGACCGGAACCAATTTATTTTATCGATTTAAGCAAATTTTGCACGAATGAATGAGGCGCGTACTTCAAAATCCTCCTAAATGAAAAAAAAATGTTTAATTTGGTAAATGGCACTTTTTCTTAAAATCTGTTGTAATACCATAAAGTATTTGAAAATAATGCAAAATGTACTAACCACTTCACACTTTTTTTTTTAAAGAAATTCTCTTAACGACTCTATTTTTTTATTGCATTTTAATTATATACTCGTAATTTTTAAACAACTTTCTTTTTGTATGAAAAGTGATGAATGTATCAAATGTGATCGAGCGCGGACATAACTCCAAGTGAACGCTCTCATAGGCGATCCCGCGAATCTAACGTTAAATCTAATTCGCGCTAATTCTCATCGATTTTAAGAAACTGGTAAATAACAAGCAAATTTTGTATTACCATTGGATAGATATTACAACAAAGTGACTGCCAAATCGATTAATGAAAAATAATATTAATAGTTTCGAAATAAGTTATTCAAACTTTGTTATAGATATAACAATATATTTCATACTTGCGTTACAAATAAAAAAGCAATTATATAAATTTTAGTGGTTAATTTTTTTAATTGATTCAATTCTTTAAAGTTAATGTAAATAATTGGGTATTTAAACATTTTAAAATCTAAGTATCTTATAAGAATTGTACATGAATCGTACTTATTTATACATAAATACACACACATTGTCAGCCACTGTTACTACTACGTTAATTAGTAAAGGTTTAAAACTTTTTTTTAAATCTTAACATATTAATTGTTGGTAAACACAATATGGTTTGTGAAATATCTATGAAAATGCTTTATGCCCTTACAGAGGAGTTTGGAACTATCTGACTAAAATGTTTGCTCCAAAAAGCCTCGAAAAGAGTCAATAAAATTTAAAATTCAAATGAAGCAATAATACTCGATTAGCATAAATTATTCAAGAACAAGATGCAAAAAAGTAACTGATAAACAAGTTATCGAAAATTAACCATAATTTCAAATACTTTGATAGAGCTCATTTTCACATTGAATTATATACCCAACAATTCACTTTGTTTTTTAAATTTGAAAATTTCACATGTTGAATACATATCGCTCACTCCTTTCAAGAACGTCATAAATCAAAAACGTCAATTTTCAGTTGTGCATGTTTTCGGAATGCCTAGAAAATGTACTATATCCCAGCAAAAGAGGCATATTTTTAAGATAATATTTACCCGCTACAGGGCACGTGTTGTTTTTGTATTTTGAAGAAAAGGTATTGTTTAATTATTTTTTAAACATACTAAATATTTTTCAAATGGAGAAAAACCTTCAGGTTTTACCTAGAAAGATCTGTTGCATAGTAAAAAGTTCAATAAGTTTCTTCACGTTTATTTTTAATACAGCGTATTATATTTTTAAACTTGAAAAACGTTCTCCTGAAAAATCAAGTTTTTTGATTTATGACGTTCTTGAAAGGAGTGAGCGATATGAGCTTTTTTCTGATAAATCAGTAAAAAATTAAGTAAATGAAAATATTCGCGAGTTTAAGGGAAATATTTTGAAAAGAAATTAACGGTGTTTAAAGCTGTTACTTAAACCAGCCTTTGGTACATCTTGAGCTAATATTTTATTCTTCAGTTAAATATCATCTTGATATTTAACTGATATTGCTTAGACATTTACATTCTCTGTTCCTGTTGAATTAGTAATTAAAATATCTGGAAAAGCTAAATAAATAAGTAACTGGTTCCGTAACTGGTTATTAAATAATGTACTGCTTATACTACAAATAACCGTTATCCGTACCTGGTGGTGCTAAAGGTGCTGAATCAAAACGATGCAACATATTTTTTTTAAAGAGAAATATTTGAGTTTTTATTTTCATTACTAAAATTATTCATTTTCATACTATTTATCTGAGCCTAAATGACTCATTATTAGAAATAGGTATCAAATTGTGGTAGAGTGGGTGCGAACCGAGAAACTCTGACTTAAGAGTCCACGACACCAACCACATGACCACAACCCGACACTATAATTTGATCGTTTTTTATATGAAGGCAAAGTGATCATTTCCGTCCTTTGGGTACCCGTTCAAAGTAATATTAAATTATTATTATTTCAGTGAAGAAAAAAAAACAGTTTTATTTATTTTGATACAAATACTTACATTCGTCTCCCCAATAATTGAGACCGGAAACGAGAATAACAGCATTGTAGCCAAATGTGATAACTAAATAAAAAAGATAAAAACCTTTGTCCGCACCCCAATGGTGCATAGGGCACTGCATCATATAAACGCAGTGTTATCTTGATCGTTAACACATGTAGAAAAAGTGATCAGCCCTCCGCTTCAGGTTACCAGTCCAGGGTAATATTGAATAAATATTACGGTGAAAAAATCACTTATATTTATTTTACCTCCCTTGGGAATCGAACCCGGGACCTCCAGAACGGTAGCCGAGCGTGCTGACCATTACACTACGGAGGCGGACAGAATGTGATAACTACTATTGTTAAAATAAATAATGTTGATTTTCAGTTTCTTTAAAAATTAAGGAATAACTCAAATAATTGTTATATAAAAATATATTGACATCTCATCATGGGTAAGAATAACATAGAAGTCTGGGTATTTACAGAGCTTATGACCTGTTATAGACTAGTTAAGTGAGCACTTTTCACCAGTGAAACAATCACCATTTTACCCATGATTGACAACCATAATGCCTATGACAAGTTATAAGCCCTGTAAATACCCAGACTTCCATATTCTTCTTCATTTTTATGAGATGTCAAAATGTTAAAATAACTCCTTAGTGGGGGAACCCAGATTTGTGAACAAGCATTTGAACACAACCAAAAATGTTTTGAATCAAAAATATATGTTCACTTTTATATGTACAAACCATTTAAATTTACATATGTTATACTAATGACACCAAAAAATACAAATTTTCTCAGCAAAAATCCAGACTATTTCGACCTTTTTAAACAGTACTTTTGTGCGTTTAGACCCAAAAACGTTTTCAATAAAAAAACATCGGTCGCTTCACGTTTTTACGCTTTATTTTCATATTTCTCTCCCCAATACTAGAAACCCTTCTTATTTGTTATACAATTGATGAAAAGCGTTATTGTATACAGGTTTCCTATTTCCAAAATAAATTCCGAGATGATTTTGGCCAAAATATAAATATTGTTTTATGTACGATACATAAAAACTGCTTTCCTAAAGCCAAAAATTTGAATAAAGGTCTCCGTTGTATAATATTTAAGTGAGCGAAGGACTTTGTTATTGTTCATTGAATCGGCGTTTATTTTGTAAAATTTATTCTGGCAAATGAAAACATGATTTATGATTCCCTTGAATTTATTTATTTTCAGTTACAGCTGTTTTGCTTTGCGGGTTTGACAACCCTGGGACTATACCCAAGGCGAATGTATTCATAAAATCTCACTGTTCTACACCACACTAATATTTTAACAATATTTAAAACGTAATAAAATAACAAAATTTTGAGTGTATCTTAACACTTATTCACAAATCTGGATTACCTTAAATTAAAGGAGCTATTTTTCATTTATTTATTTTTCAAAACAATTATATACATAAGTCATATATTTAATATTCCTGATGAGTTATTTATATTTCTCATTTGGGGACATGGAATTAAGGTTAACAAGACTGGAACACAAATAATAAAGTTAATAATTAAAAAAAAAACAGAACTAATACATGGCAAAATATAAAAACAATAAACAGGTATAATAAATAGGCATGAGAAGCATATTTAAAAGAAATTAACGAGAAAAACATACGGTAAGACGCATATTTGAAATTAACAAATGAAAAAATATAAAAAATGAGAAAAAATAAAAAATATGAGGTAAAAACAAAATAAGAAGATATGACTTAACACTACATGTTATACATATATCTTTTCATAAAGTATTTCTTCAGATCATTTATTTTGCATCCCTGATTGGGTTCTATTTTATATATGTCAGGCAGCTGGTTTATTTTGTATTATGTAAAGAAATTAACTAATCAATTTTAATCTAAAATAATAAAACTATATATTTTTAACTTTTGCCAGTTTGCCGTGGATATAGCAGGTAAAATTTTTATAAAGCTGAAATTCACACACTGTTAGCCACGAATATTAGCGTGTGCATTCTCTTCTAAAACTTGGCCATAATTAAGTAGATGTGGTAAAATTTACCAACATTATAAACGTGACGTTAACGATGTTAACTATTTTCTTGTGTACATTCATGTTAATATAATATTGCATATGTGAAGAGCGAAATACCTTTACCAAACCAACTATATAAGGTGTGATACGAACTTTCAAGACTTAGAGTAATTCGTAAGTTTATTTCTTTATTTATCAATAAGTGATATTAATATAACCATTTAACTGTTAATTTTTTTTTTGTAAAATAATCATAAAAATATGTTCTTACTGTGACGAAGCGTTCTGTTGTTTTCAAGGGCTTACAACCCGTCATTTAGCCGGCTTAAGTTACAACTTTATGCACTTTGTCAACGTTGGATTAATTTGGTAATTGTATATTTAATTGTATAATTGTATTTAATTGTATAATTGTATTTAATTGTATATTTGTCCGCCTCCGTAGTGTAATGGTCAGCACGCTCGGCTACCGTTCTGGAGGTCCCGGGCTCGATTCCCAAAGGGGGTAAAACAAATACAAGTGATTTTTTTCACTGTAATATTTATTCAATAATACCCTGGACTGGTACCTAAAGCGGAGGGCTGATCACCTTTCCTTCATGTGTAAACGATCAAGATAACACTGCGTTTATATGATGCAGTGCCCTTTGCACCATTGGGTGTGGATAAGGGTTTTAAATTATTAAATTAATATTTAATCTTTTTACGTAACATTTCTTTAGTTTGTAATTGAAAGTTTTTATGGATATGGAATTTCAACAGACGGTGGAAATTTTTCTTTCTTATTTTTTATCTTGCGCAATATTAGCGTTTTCAAATTTCAATAATGTGTCATCACTCGGTTAATCTAAGTCGTAGGAATGTTATTGCACGATGACCATTTGTGAGTTATTTATTTGTCATTAAGTAATAGATGTGTGATAGAAATGAAACCTTTTTGGAATATACATTACACATTGTTAAAATATTAAATAAAAAATCTTTTATTCAAATAAATACACATGACATGATATTTATATTTACTGTCATGTTTTAATGTTATTATTTCAAAACGTATTTATTTAGGAAAAATATATTTTTCCATATTTATCGAATATATATGTGTATTTAGTTACAAATTTCAGGACAATGTTCCAGACACAAGGACGAAAGATATCAATATAATATTGTCCTAAAATAATAAAATAAATATATTAAACATATTTCCAAATCAATGTTTCATTTATGATATTGAATCGGTAAATATGAAAGGTTTTTATCCCTTTTTCAATATGATGCTCCAATTATTTATGGTTCCAGCCTTTTTCTTCATATTTTTTTCGGAAATAAAAGTATTGGCTTAGTATCCAATCATTTTCCAGTACATTGACTGGACCTTAAGTAATTTGGGATGATTTGCTTTTTACCGATGTTTATCCACCATAAATACAGAAAAAAAACTGAAACATTTAATTGCGTCAATAACGGTCAGTTGAATTCACTTTATGTGTATTTGCTTTGCGAAGACACCGAAATGGAAAGAATGCTTGACTTGACCACTTTCATGTGTTCGACAAACTTGATCATCCCAAGTTTTCCTTGTTCTTCCTCTGCTCCTAATTCCAGATAATTTCTCTTTCTTCACTCATTCGTTCCATATGTCAAACCATCTCAATAGAGTTTTCTTAATTTTATCAATAATTTGGGCTAAGCCTTGCACTCTTTCCTTTTTTACCATTCGGATATCTATCCTAAATCGTTTTGTTGCACATTTGTCTGACAAATCGCATTTAGACAGCATTCAGTATACAAAAAAATCATTTATTTGATTTTAAAAAATCTTCAATACATTCAAACATGGTCCTTTAGTCTCCATATTCAATCAGTAAAAGAAATCCATTATTCAATTTTAAAAAAAAGCTCCTTTACTTTTTAAAGTAGGCTTCTGCATTTGAATTTAAATTTAAATTTATAAAACATTTTTTATTAAATTAAAAATACCTTTGAAATATAATATTAAAATACAAAAGTTTTAAAACATTAATTGAAATATTATGTCCAGGGGAGAGTTTCCCAGATTGGACCAGTTTCAACTTTTCAATTAAATTCAATTTCGGCAATCATCTTAATGAATATTATTTAATGAATGATAATAGCACAGCGAGAATATATTACTCCTCACGGTTTTCTTTGGATGTAAAAAAAAATTTACTAACTGAAATTAATACACGTCATTATACGAATGTGTATTTCGTTCAAAAGAAATCTTTATTAAGAAGAACATTATAAATGTAAAAAGTATGATAAAATATTATTTATTTCATACTCTGACAAAATTATTATATAAAAGTAAATTTAACCTTAATACATCTGAAAAAGATAGAATTATTTGGCCACATAATATTTGATTGCATATCAAAAACAATATATTTTTTAAAATAAATATTGTTCAATGTCTCCGTGGCTAGGGATATCTTAGGGATGGTACATTAATTAAATTTATCATTTTTAATTATGTGTACCGTAAAATAAACAAATTAATAAATATAAAATATTATAAATGTAAGTTTTACATTCTGACAAAATAATTTTAAAAAAGGTTTGAAAGTTTTTTTTTTAATAAGCAAATACTCGCTTAATGTATCACTCATATTTATCATAAATTTCATGACGCTTTATGTTTGAAATTTTGGGAGCCATCTGTGGTTGGATTACGAAAGCTTTTATTTAGCAGAGACCATTTTTAATAGATGTATGAATTTTTTTAGTAATATGGTTGTCAATCATGAGTTTAATGGTAAACGTAATACGTGTATAAAATGATCACTTAACCAGCCTTTGATGGGTCATAAACCTTGTAAATATCCAGATATTCTTCTTCGTCTATGTTGAAATGTCAAAATGAACTGAAACCAGGTTGCTGGTCAAATACGATTCATATGGAAAAAACTATATAGTTGTGATTTTATTGTATAGAGATATCCTTATACATGAGATTCTTGATATTCCTCGACCACTTATTAAGGGCAATATTGGCGATTTCATCTGCCCATTGCACTGGATAACGACACGATTCGGTTCAGTCGCCAATCAGAAACGTTCTTCCCTACTTGCCATTATGTCACAAATAAAATTTAGATTCTTAAATATTTTGACATTTTTAACTTATTCAAAAATATAAACCGTTTACTCAATATAAGTGTTACTCAATACAATTACCTATCTACGAAATCTAACTACGGCTTATGCAACACCGCTTATCATGACCCTACTCAGGCTTCAACTTTTTAAGTTTCATAGCCTTTGCCTACTCGTGAGTAGATTTACTCTTTATGTTTAAAGTTACTATAATTTCATGTGATTCATGAGTGAAAATTTTATACAAAAACACTCGCTTATATATCACACTACTTTATTTTTGCCTTTATAAGAATTTCTACATCGATATAAATTTCATATTTATTTTTATATTGTACTTAACTCATTAGTCGTTTCATTATTAATTAGTCATTTCTACTTTTTTATTCAAATCCACATAATTTCACTTACGGTTATATCATTTTAGATAGCTTAATATCACGCCACTTCCCGGCAGGTGTAGGCGCGAGAAAAGATTGCTTCCCCTGCGGGGTAGTCAGTTGTCTTTGAAATAGTCTGCAAACATTTCTCGCCTCTTCCGTATTCATACATCTCTTCAAATATACTTTTTTTATTCCGACTCCTGATCTGACTACCTTCAAGTATTCAACAAACTTGATAATGCCAAGTTATCCTCAGTCTTTCTTTGCTCCAATTTCTAACTTTGTTCTAACTATAAATTTGATTTACCGTTTCTTTACTCACTCGTTCGTCCCACATGTTCAAATCATATTAACACACCTTTCTAAATTTTATCGATAATGCTTATCTCAGCATTGAAATTTCTCCTTATTTCACCATTCTAACTTCTATTATACATCGTTTTGCGGCGCACTCTACTGAGGGGTCGTATTAAGACTTCATTTAGTCTATTTCATCCTTCTTTTATCAGTTTAGCTTTCGCTGTTTTGCTTTATTTACTTTAACTGATTTTAGTGCATCATTTTTTTCTCATTTCAATGTCTAAATCAACCTTTCCATCACCAGAAAACATATTTTTGAAATATTGGAAATTATCTATTTTTTTCATAATTTCCCCATTAAGTTATATTTAATACCCAGATCTTCATTCATCTTCTTCAAAAACCATAACTTTGGATTTGATAACAGTCATCAGCAAATCACACTGCTGACGAAATATCTCGATATCTATAACTATACGTTTTTATTTTTTAACAAATTTTATATCAACAATCAAACAAATATTTTACATCCAGATCTTCATTCATCTCATTCAAAAACTATAACTTTGGATTTGATAACTAACAGTCATCAGCAAATCACACTGCCGACGAAATATCTCGATATTTATGACTATCTATTTTTTTGTTGCTTTTATATCAACAAACTTGATGATATATTGACTCAACAGTGGCCAAACTGGGATTTTTTAACTTCCTTGTTAAAGGGGTAGAATAAGTTTATTTGAAAGGATAAAAGCCATTTCAATTAAGAACAGACATCTATTTAAACCTGATTAGAGGACTCCTAAGAATTCGTGAACGTTGCAATTTCCAATCCCGACAAAGCCTTATCAAAGCTTAAAGCAATTGTAATTAAATTCCTTCGGTTTTAAAAGTTCCAAGCGTGCTTTGGTCTGTCGTCCGCATTCCAATCGACTAGCGTTATTTTCTTTTTTTTAATTACCTTAAATGAACTCATTAAAAATAATTGATACTAAAAAAATAAAATTCAAATGCAAAGGCGAGCAAAAAGCATTTAATTATGTAAAAAACTTGTTTTACTACTAATTTCCTGATATGTAAAACTGATAAGAAAATTTTTATTTTTATTTTTATAACCAAATTTAATCATAACCATTAGTTTTGTGGTTGAACAATTAGAACAGATAATAGTTTTCCAAATTAAATAACTTTGATTTAGTATTTTACGAAAATGGCGCTATATAAACTTCTGTTTAAATTAAAAAAAATTATTGGATACGTAGCATTACTTAAACGAAATCAAATCTGTTTCTTATTTAGAATCAAATGCATTTAACCGTGTATTATTCCATTTACATTTATTATACATAAGTATATGTAATAAGGTGTGTTGAGATGGACGTGTGGAACGAATGAGTGAGGAAAGAACGGTAACTTGGAATGATCATGTATGTCAAATACTTGAAAGCGGTTGGGTCAGGATTCGAAATGATTGGCGGTTGTGGATGAGGAGATGCATGAGTGTAGAAGAGGCGATAAAAGTTTGTAAGAACAGAGTAGTCTGGCATTCTATTCTCTCTGCCCACCTTTTCAGGGATGCGACATATAAACAAAAATGTTTTAATATTCCTTTAGTTTATACAATAGATTCGTCTATATTAAGACACCTTTAATAAAAATATAATTTTGAATATAATGTGAGATAAACGTATTTTAAAAATGAAAAACTTTAAGAAAATGTAAAATATTAGGATAAATATGATGTTTTCAAATTTAAAAAATATTTATTAAAGTGGTTTTAAAAAAAAGTTGTTTTATTTCATAAAGTTTTTTAAATGTGCCACAAAGTATTTGCAAAAAACATTCAAGAAAAAAAATTAATTAAAAAAAAAAACATTTTAACCAACGATTATTCAATTGCATAGGTGTATTCAAAGTAAATTTCTTTGTTAAATCAATATCGTCATCTTTATTCACATTTCTTTTCATATAACGGTAACAAATTCGATTGTACCCCTTGAATCTGAAGAACGGCCCCTTGAACTCGATCTCGAATATTGGTTCGAAGAGTAACTTGAAGGATTCTTCTGAAAAAAATCTTATTTTGTGTCCCATTTCATACTTTTGTATACAAACACCTGAATATTACACAAATATCATGGTATTGTGTCGATATATTAATTTAAATTTTAATATTGAAATAGTGAAATCTGTTTCAAAATACTTTCAATAATAAACTATCATTTTCTGACTGGTATGTACAATAAACATAAAATACAATTATATAACGATTATGTGAATAAAATAATAATGAAAATAAGTGTTTTTAACCAATGAGCGGTAATTTTTCGACAAATGCATAAAATTTACACAATTCACAAATAAAACTAAGATTACGAAAATAACAAGAAATAAAATATTTATTATTTTCAACTAATAAGTATTTTCAACTAATAATTGGCAATTTTTCGACTGACGCATTAAATTGACACAAATCCCAAATGAAGCTTTGATTACGAAAGAAAGAAAATAAGCGTTTTCTACTAATTAGCGGTAATTTTTCGACTGATGCATAAAATCTACACAATTCACAGATAAAACTAAGTTAACGAAAATATAGTAAGGAAGAAATTGAGTATTTTTAACCAACAAACGGTAACATTTCAAACTGATGCATAAAATTTACACAATTTTCAAATGAAATAAAATCACGAAAATAAAATAAGAAAGAAAATTTGTGTTTTCAACTAATAATATACATTTTTTCGACCCATGTATAAATTTTACGTAATAAACCGATAAAATATTGGTTATAAAATAAAAAAAAGAATATTTTATTTATTGTTTCCGCATTCACTTTGTGCAAGTTAAGACATGATGGAATTGTAATTAAAAAAACACTTGTTTTTTAAACTTTATTATTCTTAGCATCTGTAGCTTCCTAAATGAGTCATTAAAATGAAAATAAATATAAATCAAGTTGTAAAAAAAGTGTTTTCGTTTACAATTGAATAAAATAATAAATTGTCGATTCGTAAGCTTTTGTTTAATTCCTGAACAGATTCCAGACCTGACTCTGTCATTAGTGACACCGTTCAATTGAGTTTTAAAACTAACGAAATCTATTACCACCAACCCTTCCTAACGCCCTGTTACGTAACTTGCTGTCGTGTCGTGCTGAGTAATTAAAATCTCCAACTCTTTTAATAATTGGCACTCACTTTCCAAGCGATAGTTTAAAACCACTTTCAATGGATTTAACGTGCACTTTCGATTTATTTTATAAACAAGGTTTGTAATTGTGCCTGACAACCACAGTGATTAAATGCAAAATAAAATACAAACAAATTATCAACGCTCCATACAAATGTGCTTAATGGATAAAAAGTAACAATATAGTTTTTTCCTCCATATATTTTATTTGACCAGTGGCTGGGTTTCGTCGTTACTGACATCATCAAACTGGTGGGAAGCCAGACAAAATTCTATGTCATATACATAACAAGGCAGTGGTTGAAAACCAAAGCTATTTTTTTTTTTATGACGAAATGAATTTGAATTGAGTGAACTTAAGTAGTTTATTAAAATAATAATTATAAAAGTATTATTTGTTTAATTTTTTCGATGTAAATTTAAATCACTAAAATATTTAAATTAGTTTTAAAAATGACTACCAATTATAAAATGCTTCTGTTCAATTAAATCAAATAAAAGACAGCTTAAAAGAATATAAAGTTTATAAACATAAGTATAAAAATTGATTGAAATACGTTTCTTCCGACCCAGTTTGACGGTCAATAACTGGGCAAAAAAGCTGTCACAAATTAAACACAAACAAATTTTCAAGACCCTTAAATAGTTGATTTATTTATTTTAATAATAATAAATTGCTTATTTTTACAAAGTATGCGGCAATTCAATAAATAAAATTACAACTTAAAATAGTTTTCTTAAATGTTACAATAAAATTACATATTTAACGATCGCAGCGAAAAATTAAGGTTAACCGCTTCACCTCCGAGAACACGTAGAGCGCCATTCATTTGGTCGTGAGGATTTGGTTAAGGAAACATTCTTGGCAGAAACCGCCATATTCATTTCCATGTTGTCAAAACAATTTCCCAAGTAACACCACCAATAAGGGCGAAATCATATATCATATTCCTGAGATGACATTCTAATCCTATTACAAATTCAAACACAACTAAATTAGCGCATAAATTACATAAATCTTAGTGTTGTTTGCACGTGTGTGTGGGGATAAGTAGAAAAATACTTAGTACGTAAAATAAATAATATGAATTACTTAGTACCTAAATAAAGCAGTTATAAAATAACGGCTGATACTAGTATTTTTGCATGATACTTTATATTGAAAAATATGTTTATACAAGTACATTCTAGAAACAGTTATGTTTCTATACCCTCTATTTGTATTTGTTGACCATTTTATTTCTTCAAGAAAAGGAAATCATTTCACCGACCTCACTTAACAAAACAAGTGTTTTCTTAATCATTTTAAACCTATAGTAGCAAAATTTTCATCTCAGAAAACTAGAGAAGAAAGATTTAACATATAAGGATCTCAAACTTCCTGATGTTGATAAAATATTTATTAATGAACACCTGACATTTTGTAGAATTTAATTGATTTTTTTTTTTCTTGATTAGAGTAATTATTCATTTTATTATTAATTAAGAGGAAGCGTTTCACTGTTTCGTCTTATCTAGGCCAATTTGCTCTTCAATATTTTAAAATTTTTCAATTCAATAAGATCAGACTTGGATGCATCAAATATTGATTAGAATAATCAGAGATAATTATTTTATTCACATCCGCTTCCAATATGACCCAGATGAAATCTATAAACTGCCTCATGTTAGCTCAGCGTCCAAATTCAGATGACAAATGACAATAGATTGTCTTTGGTGGACGTCTACTGACAATCTCTTGTCAGTTGGCAACCTGACAACAAATTGTTAGTAGATGCAATGGGAACCTAAGGCCTTGTAAAAGAGTCAAGCTTGTTTAAGGCTCTCGGGAGGCATGCTAAGTATATGTCCAAGTCAACTCAATCGCCTTTTCTTGACGACAGTTGTGATGAACGCTGTGTTTAATTGATAATTAATCACACGATCACAAGGTCAGTTCTGCACTTCAGGCACCAGTTGAGGGTTATATTGAAGGAATATTTTATTGAAAAATCACTTTTATATTTTGACCCCACCTCCCCTGGAAATTGAACCCAGGGCCATGGTAGCCAAATTCGCTTACCACTAAGCTATGGAAGCGAGCTCAACTACTTTGGTCCTCACGAAGTACAAATTCGATCTCCAGACTGCCTTCATACTGTTGAATGCGGTGTCTCAAGCCCTAAACGCAGTTCCAGCTCTTTTTTAAGTCTACCATTTTTCGTAAGTACACTCTCGTGTACTTGAAACTCTCGACCCTCTTAATGAGCTGGTCACTCAACACCAAGGGTTGTTGGGTACCTAAACACAAAGTGTTTAATACATGCGTTTTGGAAACATTTATTTTAAGCCCTATGTTGGCAAGAATAATTTAAAAAAAACAATACTGTTAATTTTCTTTATATCGCTCATTTGGTGCAACAAACATTTTAAAGGCGTTGTAGCAACAGAAATGGCGCCATTTTACTCAAGTCTACAATGATACTCGCAACATTTCACCACAAAATCAAATATGTCGATGTTTCTCCCGATGTAAAATAGTCTTTTCTAAAATTTTAACATATTTAACTTGTTTTAATAAGTGTGATTACGTTATTGTTGCTCCAAATGAGCGATGTCATGAAATATAATATGATTTAGTTAAAAAAAAAATGTGTATTTCTGACAAATTGGACGTCTTAAGCTTCGATCTGCTACAGCATCTGCTATGCGTAAAATGATCTTGCCTTTGCTGTTTCGGGATTGAAGACGGGAAATGCTCTTTTACTAGTAGTTAGAAATAGTGAGAGTGGGATCATCTTTAGAAAAAAAAAATAGTAAAATATTTGCTTAATCATTTCCACTATCTCCTTTTCCCAAATTCAATCACAGTGAAGCGCCATTTTTGTAAAATATGCCCATGAGGTAGAATTTAGAATAGAACAAATGGCAATATATAAATAATTCAAATTTATAATTATTACTATAAAATATATAAAACTTTAAGGTCTTAATAACCTAAAGGTTTTTACATATAGGTTTTTGGCGTTTGTGTTTAGTTGATAGTTTATCTGCTCTAACGCTCTGGCATAGATTACATGAGTTATGTTCAAAAAAATGGCGGGATTAATGCTAATACATTTGGTGCGTCATTAAAATTGTTGAAGATTTTTTTAGAACAACTTTGAATGGTTTGATAAGTTTTTTTTGTAATTAGTGTTTCATATATCGCTCACTCCTTTCAAGAACGTCATAAATAAAAAAAACTTGATTTTTCAGGAGAACGTTTTTAAAGTTTAAAAACATACCACAATGTATTAAAAATAAATATCAAACCACTCATTAAACTTTTTACTGTGCATCAGATCTTTTTCGGTAAAACCTGAAGGTTTTTTCTCCATTTAAAAAATATTTAGCATATTTAAAAAAAATAATTAAACAGTACATTTTCTTTAAAATGCAAGAACAACACTTTCTGCCCTATATCGGGTAAATATTAAGTTATAAATATGCATCTTTTGCTGAAATAAAGTACATTTTCTGAGCATTCCGAAAACATGTACAACTGAAAATTGACGATTTTTGATTTATGACGTTCTTGAAAGGAGTGAGCGATATATCAAGTATTCATATAATATGATGTTAAAAGCACTCGGATTGAAATTCTGGAACAGGTGGCAATTTTTTTTGATGAACCACACTATAATCACGCCTTTACCCTGCTAGATAGGGAGGATGGAACGCCACAGTTGTCCGTACTGACATACACTTGGATTTTTTTACTCAATATATCAACTCACATTTGTTTATTGGTTATACGGACTTTTGACGTGACCAGATTTCAATTTTCCTATTTATTTGCTCTTTTTTGGCCATTCTCGTTCTGTTCTTCCGTTTTTATTAGCCAAATACATTTTCTTAATAATTATTTCGTTATCCATTTTTGAACGTCTTTAACATTTTCGCATTTTGTTTAATATTATAGGAATGTAAAATTTATTTTATTATTCTGTCATTCAAATATTTAAGTATACAAACAGGAGCTTCTTTTGGAGAAAAATACGTTTGACAATATGAATTGAAAATACATATATGAAATCAAAATTAACCCAAGTAAGGTTTGTTTGATAATTTGTTTTATTTTACTTAAAAATACAATATTTGTGATCTTTATTTGCACTTATTAATTAATTTTAACATCTACGTATTTTTCCAGTGACTTTTATTGAAATTTAATATTAAATGTATTCTCATATATAGACCATGCCTTAATGTTATTTTTATTCATTTTCAATTTAAGTTTCACTTAGTAACTACCACTATTTCTTAAAATCTAATGTGACAAGTGTTTCGATGCATTCCGCACCATTTTCAAACACCGTATACGGTGTTTGAAAATGATGCGGAATGCATCGAAACATGTCGCTCACTCCTTTCAAGAACGTCATAAATCAAAATTCGTCAATTTGCAGTTGTGTATGTTTTCGGAATGCCCAAAAAATGTACTATATCCCAGCAAAAGAGGCACATTTTCAACTTTACATTTACTCGCTATAGGGCAGAAAGTGTTGTTTTTGCATTTTGAAGAAAAGGTATTGTTTAATTATTTTTTAAAATAAAATAAATATTTTTCAAATGGAGAAAAAACCTTCAGGTTTTACCTAAAAAGATCTGTTGCACAGTTAAAAGTTTAATAAGTGGCTTGATATTTATTTTTAATAAATTGTATTATATTTTTAAACTTTAAAAACGTTCTCCTGAAAATTCGAGTTTTTTTTATTTATGGCGTTCTTGAAAGGAGTGAGCGATGTGTCACAGTACATTTGAAGAAATAGTGGTATTTGCTAAGTAATACTAAAATTAAAAACGGACAAATTTTACCACAAAGTGACTTGTGAATCAATTTATGAAAAAAGTATTTTTTATTGTTGTTTATGTATCTAATAGCATTTTTGTAAAACAAAAAAGGTAAATTAGGGAATAAAATACAATCAATGATTTCAACACTCAAATTTTTAATTTAAAAACAATAAATTTACATTTTTTTCAATAGGTAATTTCAAAGCACGCAATTTGATTTCATTAAAAAAACTCTTTTGGTAAAAAATAAACCATTAGGTATATTCCTCAATAATTTTAAAACCGTCATTCCTTTTCTGGACTGAAATTTTTGCGGTTATGTAAATCGAAATAACCAATCGGTGAAATTTCCCCGATATTTTACTTAAAATATCTTCTAAGACTTCTTCTATCTCATTTCCCAGAGGCCACATTTCTATTGACATCGAAACGACCCTTTTATTCGTGCCGTGGATAAAAGTACCCCAAAAAATTCAATTAAATAAAAAAGTCACATTTACAAGAGAACTGTTATTGACTCTTTGTAATCGTTCTGAAGGGCTGAGAAAATAAATTTCTTTATTAATACCACTGAATACCTTTATTTTAAAATGTTTTTATGATTTCAAATTGGGTATTACCATTTTCCAACGAAATTATTTAATAATATCTTTGAGTCAATTTATTTTTTAATAGATGTATGAAAGATGTTTAAAAGGTGATATAAGTAAAGATTATTAAAGATAAAATTAAGAAAAGTGTATTGAGATGGTTTGGGCAAGTGATCGAATAGCAAAAAAAAAAGATTTTTGGAATAACCCGCAAAGCCTCTATAATAGGCTTGTCTGCAGGTAGGATAGTAAGGATAGGGAAGGTAAATGTGAAAAATACATCACAAACACCCAGACCATTTAAAAATAAATTGTCTTGAATTCATTTTGCAATTGGCGGGAATCGAACCCGCGACGCCAGTTTTGCAGTCGAGCGTCTACCCAACTGTAATTGGTAAAAGAACCATAGGAAGACTAAGGAGAATTGAGCATAATCAAGAATTTCAAATACTTAAAAGTGGCTAGGTCTACAGTTGGAATAATCGGTGGGTACGTTGTATAAGATGCATGAATATGAAAGAGGCGAAGATTATTCGTAAAGATATATTGGTTTGGCGTTCTATTATTTCTGCCTACCTACTGTTAGTTACTTAAACTTTCCTGGAAACTATAGAGAATGAAATTTGGAGTATGTTTATAAAAGTAAGTTTGAGTAAAACCATATTGAAAATAAAATAACAACGCAACGTGAATAATCCAGTGTTTAAAAGAATAAATGAGAAGAAAAAACAACTAGTCAAATATAGATATGTTAAAATTAAAATGTTATTTCCGACTCTTCCCCTTTAAAATAAATGTAAAAGATTTCTGAATGAACTTTTCTTTAATTGGAGATATCGTTTAACTTCACAAATTCTTAATTGAGGGTACCATCGAAGCCTACATTCTAAATCGATCAAAGTGGAAACAGATATATCCTAAAAAAATTAATGCAATTTAGGAACACCAAAATAATGAACAGAATTGTAAACTTTATACGTACATTGCAATATTTTGTGTGTGTCCAAATACTTGTTCACAAATCTAGATTTTCTCCAATTATAGGAGTTATTTTTCATATTGTAATTATTATTTTTTATACCTTACGTACTCATAAAAGAGTTTCTGTTCAATAAAAAAAGATTATTTTTATACCACCAATAGATGTCTCTTGTGAAGTTCTAGTATTTATGAACAATGTTTCAAAATTGGTTCATATATATATATAGAACTTCCAAGAATTTGAGTAGTGTGGTTGTCAATAATAGGTTGAATTGGTGAATGTGACACATGTGTAATAGGCTCGTTTAAGCGATCACTGATCGCTTAAACGAGCCTATGACGGTCGTCAGCCCCGTAAATGCCCAGACTTCTATATTCTTCCTCATTTCTGATGAGATATTCATATTTTTTTCATATAAAAAAAAAAGAGATGCTACATCTTATGTTGAGACACGTATGACAATTTAAAAAAAAAAATCATATTAATTCACATAATTTTGAATTGAACTTTTCGATGAGGAATTTAATAAAGGCAGATGTAAAATGAAAATAATTGTACATTTGTGATTTAATCCATGCCAGAATAAAATGATTACGCTACATAATATTTACTCTGTCAACCGTCCGAATCTGACGTGTTAACAATGACACAAAAAGGGAGCTTTTTCTCGTAAGATTATATTTGTCGAACAAACAAACAATCTTCCACGCGGATGCTCGTGAAATTTTAATATTTCACAACATAATGGTATACAAAAAGTGTCAATCAATCAATTTTGGAGATTATAAGGTAAAGCTACGCCCCTTACATACTCTGCAATCTTTTCAGTATGCGCACATGAAGGGTCTCATCGTGGTGATTGATTTGAAAAAAAAAATTTAATTTGAAGGAGATGACTTTGAGATCCCGATTAACGATCTGAAAGATTTTTTCAATTTTATTTGATTTTTTAAAAAATATCCTTGTCTTATCAAGAACTGGGTAAAATATAAAATTTAATAATTTATCGGAAGAAACTAAAATTGTACAATACTACAAACAAGAGTATAAGCTACAATTTTCATTGATTTTGCATTGACTTGGTGGAATGTCATGAAATTTTATTTTAAAAATAAAACCTGTAAAAAATATGAGACCCTTGCTATAGTTTATTATGTTAACACGACTTGTTTTAGACCTACAGATGTTCTCATTAACCTATTATTATAAACTTATTGTTTGTATTTGCAACCTTTGATGAGAACATTTCTTGTTCTCAAAAATTGTTGTGTTAATATAAATAAACACCAAAAATATAATTATACAAGAGCTATAAATAAAATTTTACAAAAAAGCCTCATTAAAAAGGATTTTAGATATTTTTCTTAAAAATCTAAATAGTCTTTTGGGTCTTTTTTAGTGCTTTTTATTTTCATTCAAGATTCCTTAAAATCAAAATTGTCAATAATACCCGGCGATTATTTTGTCTTATACGAAGTAACCTGACTACATTATTTTCATTTATTTATTTAATGTTTCAAACATTTCATAAAATCTCCTTCATGTTTTATATAAAAAATATAATTATTTAATTCAGGTTAATGATTCAACTATTCCATACTAGATGCTTTACGTTTTAGTGTACAGCTTTTTTTCAAATCTAAAAAATCCTTACATAAAACAGTGAAGGAAGAAATTTGTTTACAAAAGTAATATCAAACTCACTCTAGTTTTTCATTTATTAAGGCTGTGAAATACAACAATGTTACTTAAACTTTGGAAGCAAAAAAAAGGTACAGTTTGTTTCTTCTTGATTATACTATTGTCTTTCAGTTTAGAGGGTAGAAAAAAACCCGTCTGTTTGAGAGCATTAAGTACAAAATTTATGTGTACGAATAAAGCTCTGGAAATGACTTTCAAACAAAGTTAAGACATGGTTTGAGAGAATTCTTAAAATTCTAGAAACAAAATATGCTTAAAAATGATAATCAACAGAAAATAACAGTTAAAAAATAAAAATATGAGTGCTTTTTTAATATTATTTACTAAAATATTTAAATTTCGCACTATTTCTGTGAGCCTAAGCGGCTTTATATTATAAATAGGTATTTAATTATGGTAGAGTGGGTTAAAATCAATAAACTCGGACTCAAAAGTTCGCGACACTAACTACGGGACCACAACCCGACACTGTGAAAAATGGTTTTCTTAGTGAAAATATGTTTTTTTAGTGAAAAGACATGTGAAAAACGAGTGGTAAACGAGTGATGTATAGTTGGAAACAGGAGCAAAGAAAGACAGAGAAATGATCAATAAAGTCAAATACTTGAAAGCGGTAAGGTCAGGAGTCAAAATAATTGGCGGGTATGTACCATATCAGGATATGCATATATATGAAAGAGGTGAAGAATGTTAGCATAATAGAGTGGCGTTCTCTCTCCCTACCCTTGCGGAGAACCGTCGCGATGGTTAGTTGGTTGGTTAATTAAGGAGAATATATCCAATTTCATATCTCCAATTATTTATTCCTTCTTCGAAAATAATTTCAGTGAAATTTGATCTCATTTTGGAAGGAAAAAAGTTCTTTTTTTAATATTGAAATCTGCGAAAGCACATAGTTCCGTTAAGAAAAGGAATTGTTTTGGAATTGCGAATTTATTCTAATCACAAGGAGAAGGCTAAAAGGGTTGATCTCGAGGGATTCTCATGTTTGGGGGCTCGATTCCAATCATATCGCGTGGCGAGGGAAACTCAATAACTCGGAAAACAAGCCAATTTACCATCTAAAGAAGCGTTCATTAATATGGATATACCTACGAAGGGCTTTCAATAATGTATTTATTTCAACATAAAAAATAAAAACTGGCTAAGGACGCTTCTTGGTATATTTTATGTATAGTCTTATTAAAATGTGAATCTTATTTAAATTATTTGAGCTAAGTTAACACGTATTAATTTTTAAATCAAACATAGATTTTTTGAGTCTACTAAGTTGTATTTTATCGGAAAAAAAAACATAAAAATTTATATGTGTCAATTGTTTCGCCTAGTTATGCATTTGTTTAAAAATTCCATAACTAGGCAAAACAATTGTCACAATATTAATTTTAATGTGCTTTTTTTTTAATGAAATACAATTTAGTAGACTCAAAAAATCTGTTCATTCAAAATTAATACAAAAATTAAAATGGAGTTCTACAAATTTAACGCCAATACAATAAATAAGTTAACATGAGTGATTTATCTTATAAAATTAAATATTTTTAGAGAAGGATTCAAGAATGTATAACTGATATATAAATTTTACAAAATTTTTAATGTGCCCTAATCTTAGTTCATAATTATTAATTTCGTCAATATTCATATCGTGGTGTGTCTTGGACTTGAGCTTTGATCTTGCCATTTTCCCCTTTTCCTCCCTCCCGCCCTCTTCCAGGTATTTATATTAAATTACATATATGGAATTTCATTTATTTTTATTTTATTTAATCGGGAATTATACAGCTTACATATAAAAAAATGATATAATAAACAATAGTTACATTAACAATAATAAACATTACATTACAGTAACAAAAAAAAATTACGTTAAAAAAAAGCCAATTAAACAATTTCACATTTATGTTATAAATCTAATAAAAAACATTCAGAGATTTAAAAAAAGGAAAATAAAAAAGGTTTTATATAAAATAATAGATTTAGCAGGATGGAGAAGGAAAGGAGAGGAATTTTCTTACTGAAATGGTACAAATAACTGTTTTTTGTTACTCATTAAAGTTTATGTATTTATGTAACTGTTCTGTAAAATTTCCAAATAAAATAAAATAAATTTCCGTTTTGTCTCCACCTTGGAGTTATTTATATAAGGTAATTTCTTTAAAAAAAATAAAAAGAAAACTTATTGAACTCAACCATAGATGTTGCCGATAAGTAAGACGTGACATCTGTAGAATGGTAAATGTAACACATGTATAAAATGAACACTTTTACCAGCCTATAAGGTTCATATATATAGAACATCCAAGAATTTGAGTAGTGTGGTTGTCAATAATGGGTAGAATTGGTGAATGTTACACGTGTGTAAAGTGGCCACTTAAACCAGCCGATGACGGTCGTCAGCCCCGTAAATGCCCAGACTTCCATATTCTTCTTCATCTTTGATGAGATGTCAAAAAATAATAGCCTATAAGGTATTGAAAAACAAACCATAAGTTCAAATACTTTAATAAAACACAACATTCAGATTGAATCCTATAGCTAACAATTTACATGGTCATTTAGTTTTCATATTTTAACATGTTAAATAAAATAATTTAATGTAAAAAATAAAAATAAAAAATCGTTTCCATGGTGTAATGTTCACCAAGCTCGGCTACTGTACTGGAAGTCCCGGGTTCGAATCCTAGTGGGGATTTCTAGTTTTGTCATTGAGGGTTTAAAAGATGTTATGAGTTAATGAAAATTGACAACATTGCACTTTTGAGAATCGGTTTTATTTTCTTAAAATTATATTCTTATTTTTATGTACATATATTGTGTATGCATTGATGATATGTTTGGAATCGAGGCCCAGAAGTTGATTTTTAATCCCCCGATGCCAACAGACCTCTGCATACTTTACTTTTGTAACCGGCAGTTAATGAAAGTTTATGTGGAAGTGGGTAATGAAAAAGTAGTTAAACTGGTGTTTCTTTGGCCCGTGGGCATCGTTAGGTCGTTAGTTCTCCGTCTGGAGCCTTCACGTTCCCACTGTTCTCTACACATCCAACAAGAATATTGATCAAGGATTATCGCGAGGAAATAATTAATTCCAATGTTTACATAAAACATACACCATTTATATTGATATTTCTTTATAACACATACATGCATGTACACACACACACATGCACACTAATTAATGAACATCAGACAATTTCTAAACCGTTTCTTTTTCATTTCACAATTATTAAATCACAAACTTACTGGAATTGTGAAAAATGTATAAATTGAAATCTTAGAAAAATGTTTTTATATAAATGTATTTTTTTATAAATATATTTATATATATATACTTATTTTTTTTTTTTTTTATTTATTATTTTTTTTTTTTTTGACATCTCATCAAAGATGAAGAAGAATATGGAAGTCTGGGCATTTACGGGGCTTACGACCGTCATAGGCTGGTTTGAGTGATCACTTTACACACGTGTAATATTCACCAATTCTACCCATTATTGACAACCACACTACTCAAATTCTTGGAAGTTCTATATATATGAACCAATTTAGAAACCTTGTTCATGAATCACTAAAACCTCACTAGAGACATCTATTGGTGAGATGTAAAGAAGCTTTTTATTAAGCAGAAACTCTTATATAAGTATGTGAGATCCGAATCCCGAATTATAATCACACACATGAGAAACGCCAGAAAATACCATTTTCATTTTTATTATTAAGCTTATAATTTGACCAGATAATTTATTTACAACATTTTGAGTGTGTCCAAATACTTGTTCACAAAATCTGGATTATCTCCAATTACAGGAGTTATTTTCATATTATTTTTTGACATCTCATCAAAGATGAAGAAGAATATGGAAGTCTGGGCATTTACGGGGCTTACGACCGTCATAGGCTGGTTTGAGTGATTACTTTACACACGTGTAACATTCACCAATTCTACCCATTATTGACAACCACACTACTCAAATTCTTGGAAGTTCTATATATATGAACCAATTTAGAAACATAAATATATATATATATATATATATATATATATATATATATATATATATATATATATATATATATATATATATATACATATATATATATATATATATATATATATATATATATATATATATATATATATATATATATATATATATATATATATTTATATTTATATATATATATATATATATATATATATATATATATATATATATATATATATATATATATATATATATATGTATATATATATATATATATATATATATTTATATATATATATATATATATATATCTATATATATATATATATATATATGTATATATATATATGGTATATGCTATATACTTGACAAATTTTCGACTTAATGCTGCACCAGTGAAGAATCAGCCAATTTCCAAATCTATTAATAACGAGGCAGAATGAGGAACGTTACACAAGTACATATATAAAGTGATCACGTAAGCTAGCCAGGTGCTAAACCTTCCATGTCTTTCCTATAAAAACGATTCATGCTTCGTTTCAATCGAGATACCTTAAATACAACATCGTAATATGCACCAGACCTGCAGGCGATAAAGGTGTTGAAATGCATCCAAATTGAGATAAGGATTTACGGTTTGCTAAGAATTGCATTTCCGCAAAACCTCCTGAACGTATCACTTTCAGAACGCGAGTGACAAATGACCCCATCCGTTTCTGGCATATGCTGTAAAATGGTGTAAACTCCTAGTCACTCTTTCATTCCTATTTCGCCGGTCAGAATAATGGTTTCTGCTAATTACAGTGAGATAATTCCTGAATACACTCGAGATTTTTATTCTGAATAGAACTCGGATAATGAGGGTCGTTTCTCTTTGCTTTTAGAGGAATGGTTTACGTTTTTGTTTATTTCGCCCCTAACCGTCATCAACATGTTGACATTTGAAAGGTTACGAAAAACTAATCACTATGAATTAAGGAACTGTTCATTGTCTTTATTAATCGTTTAGACGTGTGACGTATTTTTTTTTTAAACAAAGAATCGAGGGGTATTTTCGAGTAATACAGGGTTTTTACTTGGAATTGGATGTTTAATAACGATACAGAATTTTTTTAAATATCTTCTAAGTAGTTTTCTCAATTGGATTAAACTAAACTGGCAGTACACAATGGAACCAGGACTCCACTGTGTACTGCCAATTTAGCTTTCATTGATAGGGTTTTATTTGCTATAACTTAATTCAGTGTACCATACACTCCGTTTCCTGCATTCAATTTCATTCCTTTATTATTTTCAATCTTTCGATCCCTAGAATATCCTACGCTGCTACGCTGTTTTTAGATTCGTAAGCTTTAATATATACTTTTACTAGAATATATACTTTTCAAATATAATAAATCATCTACCTATTCCATTTTTTTTAATGTAAATATGTAATAAAATTATTATTTTTTCATAAAAATCACGATTGCAAAAAATATCTATAGACTTATTACATCTATGTGGATATGATAATTTATAAATACTTCAAATTATTTGAACAAATTGAATATTTCGAATAAAAAGACTCTAAGAATTCAACAAAAAATAAGAGGATTTTATTGATTTTTTTACAAAAGGGAATCATGACATATGGAATCGAAAGTAGAGCAGACACCGTTGGCATGAAAAAACGCTTAGAGTGTAAGAAATGATGACTCTAAGAAACATATCCGGCAAGAGTCTTCGAGATAGAATAAGAAATACCAGGATCAGGGAAATATGCGAGATCGAAGATGTTGTTAGATGGGAAAGGCAACGAAGGAAACAATGATATGCGCATGTGAGGAGAATGGAACCATCCAGACTCTCCCACATCGAACTGTACGGCCAACCCCATGGTAGACGACTCCCGGGCAGACCACCAAAGAGATGGGTCGATAGCAGGGAATCGACATCGCAGGAGGCTAATCCCTCTTAAAACAGGCCACAAGGCCACAGGCCACACCAAGATGAAAAAGAAGAAGAAGAAAACAAAAGAGCAAATAAATCAATTGATTTATTTTGAGGAAAGACAATTGATTTAGAAAACTGTATCTCCCTTAGTCTTGGATTTTTGAAGCAATATTACTATCATCGTTCAAATTTCTTTAGTATACATATCCAATGCTTTGACTGGTTTTTTTTACGTTTTTGAACGTTGAAATTATCAACATTTACTTTCTAGTCTTAAATTCCATATCATAATATTTCCAAACTGTGGGTAATTTCACACAACACACATTTGAGTAAATATTTCATTAAGTATTTAAACAGTTGTTATTATGAAGCACACTCGAGAGAAATTTAGTTTGAAAATTGAATTAATTACAATAATAAATATTTGAATAAAACACTTGTGTAAAACCACTTTCTGAATTAATTAATGAAAACACGACTAGTCTTGAGAACAGATTTTCTCATTTACAGGTGAAAACCATTTTTTTATTTTCACCAACCTTACTCACATTAATAAACTCAATAACTGGTCAATAAAAGTTTATTTTTTAATTTTTATTTAATTTTAAATAATTTAATTATAAATGCCAAATTCATAAATAACACAATTATAATATTAATTAAAGTTAATCTTAAAAACACAAAATGTAAAAATATATATGTTTAAAATGTATAAACACAATGTTAAAACAAACTTTCATATAAAAATTCATAAATATAATAAAAAAAAAATTTTTTTTTTTTGCAGAGACCCACCAAGCCGCCTGTGTATGTTGACTTATGTGTCTTGTTGGTGGAGTTCTTTTTACATAGGTACTTAAAAAAATCTATTTTAACTTAACATTCACAAAAAAAATATATTTATATATTTGTTTATATTTATTTTTTATATAACTACCCATAAGTTAACCAATTTATTAGAATGCTACAGTTTCTCTACAGCTTTTTTTTCACGAACTCACGAACACGGAAACATTCAATTAAAAAAGTGGTTCTAAAATGGCTGTAGACAGTCCTCAACATCCGAGAAGGGGTAAATAATAGTTGTTGGGTATTTTTAATGGGCTAGAATACGTCATTAATTAGATCGTGCAGACTTTCCGTAACTATTTAGTTATGCTACGCTGTTTTTAGATTCGTAAGCTTTAATTTAGTTTCCTTTATACGGAGAACTACCAGGAATTCAGGGAGTACTGAAGTTTAAATATTAATTCAAACGAGATAACAACTGGCCGTTGAGCTACTTAATTTTAACTCGACAGTAACAATTAAAATTATTTATTATACTTAACCTGTTTAATTAATATAGATAGACTGACGTCATAAAACAAAACATACTTTTATATTATTTTTTGACATCTCATCAAAGATGACGAATATTCTTACATATTCTTCTTCATCTTTGATGAGATGTCAAAAATAATATGAAAATAAAAGTATTTGGACACACTCTTCTTCTTCTTTCTGTGCCACTTCTAATGAAGATTGGCGATCATCATGGCTCTCTTCAATATTGATGCTGCAGCTCGGAACAGAGGTTTGGTGCTTCTGCCAAACCATTGTCATAGGTTTTTCAGCCATGAAGTCCTTCGGCGTCCTTGAGTTGTTCGCCTCTCAATCTTTCCTTGCATGATTAGGTGGAAAAGACGATATTTTTAATTTCTCATAACGTGTTCGTACATCAGCTTTCTCTACTTGATGGTTTGTAGGAATTCCTTATTGGTATTCATCCGTCGGAGGACCTCTAGGTTGGTGACCCGATCGCGCCATGAAACTCGCAGGATCTTGCGATAGAGACCCATTTCAAACGCGTCTATTCGGTTTCCCAGTGCCTGTGTATGTTTCCATCCCTCCATTCCATAGAAAGTAATTGAGAAGACATAGCACTTCAACATACGTTTCCGAAGTTCAAGGTTTAAGTTTCGGGACAAAAACACTTTTCATTTTGGCAAAGAAATTTTGGGCCTGCTTGATACACTCTAAATGATGTAAATTTATACTTTATTTAGAAGTTACACTTCTGAATCCCCTTCAAAGTAAACACCTTCTCGATGCACACACTTATCCCGACAGGGTTTCCACTTTTGAAAACAGTCCTGGAATGCTTCTTTTGTGATATCCTTTACGTCCTTCGTCACATTTGTCTTTATCTCTGGAATCTTCTCCAAACTTCAACCGTTCAAATATCTTTTGAATTGATGAAACAAGAAGAAGTCAGAAAGAGCGAGATCAAATGAAAAGGGTGGGTAGAGAAGAACAATATGGAGTTTTTGATTTTTTTTAATAAACCTGCAAGGGCTAGAACGGTGGTGAATACATTAAAGGGGGCCCAGACATGAAACTTCTAAATTAAATACATTTTGTTTCATAACATAAGTCTACCTTCCTGCATATCATCTACTCGTCCATATGTGTCTCACTAAACTCAGGTTAAGCTACAGAACATACTTACCTTACTTAAAAATAATTAAAAATTCCTTATTTACCTTAAACAGAAAACCAGCAGACGTGAGATACGAATATTCTGGAGTACAATTACAATTTATGATATATCTAGGACCTTTCAATATTTTGAGTTTCTCCAAATCTGGGTTTTGTCCACTCAGGATTTATTTTATATTGATTTCTTAAAATAGATGAAATAGCAAGTGAATATTTGGGTATTTTCAAGATTTATAATCTATCTAGGCTGGTTTAAGTGATCACATTATACACGTGTTACATTTACAATTCTACCCAAGATTTACCCAAGACAATTACACTACTCATTTTTTTTTTTAATATTATAATCGAAAACAATAAATTTAAAAAAATTTAAAAAATATTAATTTCAATTTAAAGGTATTATTTGTGGGATAAAAGAATATGATTTTCTTTATCCTTTGAGTTTTACCTTTTATGGTACGTGAGTTATTGGCACCATGCTTTGTTACGGTAAATATTTTTTTTTATTTATTTAGAAGACTTTATATTTATTTACTTTTAAGAACTGTACGTAAGATTGTTCTCTAATTAATTTTCTTACTGAGCGACGCCTATAAACACATTTTCACATTTCTTGAATGTTTTTTGCAGATAATTTGTGGCACATTTAAACATTATAAAATAAAAACAACATTGTTTTAACCACTTTTTATATAAAAAGTGATGAAAACAAAGTTATTTTATTTTTATAACTTGCACATTTTATTGAACTTATATTTTGACTACTTTTTTTATCCACAATATTTCGAGCTCAGTAAGAATAAAGAACCGGTGATATATATTTTGGTCCCATAGGAATTTAACTCGGGACCTCGAGAACGAAAGCCAACCCCTCTTACTTCTTCACTACGGAGGTAGATATAGAAGAAATGGGTGAGAAGATGTTTATTTGTACTATTTTAATGCAACAGGACAAATGCAAAGAAGATAAAATGAACTCACGAAAATATTACAAATAATAAATGAAAAATATTATAAATATGGAGACGACAAAATCACGACGAGCTTTTCCATTTGATTTTCCTCTAGTGAAATCTTTTGACTGGAAAAAATCATATTTTCCTTTGAAAGACAGCACATTTCGTACTCTTCCCATCACGACCATGTAAATAAACATGCTAAAAATAGAAATATTGGCTTTCCCTGATCTCTTTTTAATAACGGTACCAACTGCCTGTAAATATCGTTCAGGAATTTCATTCTTATTACGCCCGTTCATAAAAAATAAAAGCACAGTTACGCCGAGTGAAAATGGAAAAATCTTCGTGCACTGAAATTCGTACATTCATTTTGCAGGAGCAAAACTAATATACTTGATTTAAGCAAACATTATCACCTCATTTTATGAACTCATTTTCCCTTTTATTAAACGAGAAAACACTACAAATTCCAGTTATATTATTTCAACTTTCTCCTTGTTTGTTTTGTTGCTAAACTAATAGTTCCGTTAGAAATTCAAGTATTATTTATTTTTATTGTTACAACATTTTGAGTATGTCAAAATACTTGCTCACGAATCTGGATAATTTCCAAAAAAAAGTTATTTTTTACGTTATTTATTGACATCTTAAAATAACATAGATAAGGAAGAATAAGTAAGTCTGAGCATTTACAGGGCTTGCGACCGTCTTATGCTAGATTAATATTCAAGCATGTGAGAATATTTTTTAACCCTTATCCGCACTCAATGGTGCATAGGGCACTGCATCATTGCGACGCAGTGTTATCTTGATCGTTTATTGCATGAAAGCAAGGTTATCAGCTCTGCGCCTCTTGTACATACCACTCCAGGGTGATATGTAATAAATATGAGAGTGATAATCACCCGTATCTATTTTGGCCTCCTGGGAATCGAACTCAGCACCTCCAGCACGGTAGCTAAACGCTCTGAACACTACACTACGGAGGGGGACAGCTATGGTGGTATGTTAGAATATTAATACTTAACCACAATAATTTTATTACTATTCTATTTTTTTAATATTTTCATTTATATTTTGCACCTTTTATGTTTTAAGTTGAATAATTTTATGAAACTTTCACACGTTGTTAGTTCCTAGCAGCATGCAGGAAAACCTTATGTGGCAAAAGTTTAAAGCAATATTTTCCATCTTCTTAGGTCGTTTCACAGAAGAAGTATCTCCAAAGTTATTTGGGTTCTTGAAGGGAAGTAAACGAACCGAATTTTGAGTTTAAGGGATTTTGCAAAGGGAATATTTGCTCCTTTTATTAAGAAATTCGTCTTACTTTATAATTAATGTATATTGTTCTTTGAGCTTTCTAATGAACGAAATGTCTACCTAATATTCTCGAAAGGTTGTTGTGAACGAAATACCTGGACTTTTTTAAATGAAAAATGTTTATTATTTACACCACTCATATAACAGACGTTTATTTGAGAGATGAATCTCTCAAGATGAGAGAATTATCGTTGAGTGTTGATGTTAGTACATAATAGTAATTGACATTCACCCAACATACGAGATTAGAAATTCAATGCTTCAAATAATGTTCAAAATGACTCACAGCAGCACCGAACCGATTTTAAACAGAGAAATTCCACATCATAATACACGAACACATAATAAAATACATTTCGAGCCGATAAACAAAACTAAGTTTGGAGGAAGGTCGTTGCAATATATTGCCCATACCCAGATTAAACAGTTACCTGATGTATAAAATAGAACCCTATCAGGAATTCAAAATGAATAAACTGAAAAAATACTTTTGTGAAAGATATTTATTTTAATGATTAGTTATATTTTATTATTTGTTTCCTTTAAACATGCTACTTACCTTATGCTATTTTTTATGCCTATGTACTGTACCTTTAATTGTTTTATATTTTACATTTAGCCTTGTATAGGTTTTCTAACTCCTGCCTTGTTTTATATATAACATAACAATTTTTATAGCCTCCCACCAGTCTGATGATGTCGGTAACGACGAAACCCGGTCGCTGGTCAAATAAAAATAAAGTTTGAAAAGTTAAAAATATTGGTTTTAATCTAATAATATATTAAATTGCAATTCCATCACGAAGTGTCAGTGGATAATATAAACCTTGTGTAGGTATTATTTGTTTTTTAGTCTTGTTAACCTTAATCCCATGTCCCAAAATGAGTTATGGAAATAACTTGTCGGAAATATTATGTTAGAGATAATATTTCCGATACTTGATATTTATAACATATTTTATTTTTAAATACATCAATTAAAAAATTTAACAAATTATTTTGTTAATATTTTTCAAAACACCTAAAAGTCAACATACATACATGGTCGGAAATATTATGTTAGAGATAGACTTGATATTTATAACAAATCATATTTTTAAATACATCAATTAAAAAAATTAACAAAGGATTTTGTAAATATTTTTCAAAACACCTAAAAGTCAACATACATATGTACTTAAATACGTAGATGCATTTAAGATAAGCAAAGATAGTAATAACTTCCTTGAAGGTACAAAGAGAAAAGTGCATTATTTACGAAGAGAGATAATTCATTCAATCCTTAGTCTGTCAGTTTGAACTGAAAAGGAATTACTGATGAATTTCGTAGTATGGTGAGGAATAGAAAGAGTATTCTCCGGAGAAGAACGAAGTAATAGACCACGATCAGAAAAGTAGGTGGATGTATAAAGATCTGAACATAGCATTTTGGTACTATGGGGTGAAAAAAGTTGTTAAGTAGTGGAAGATTTTTTTTGATGAACGATGAAAACTATGAACCAAAATAATCATTTCTATAAATTAACATCAAATTAATATATGTATTAATTTTAAATCAAACACAGATTTTTGAGTCTATTAAGTTGTATTTTATTAACAAAAACACATAAAAAATTATATTGCGACAATTGTTTCGCCTTGTTAGGGCATTATCAAACGAATGTGAAGATCAAATGAACTACGGTCCTTATGTAGCTATACAATTCTCACAATATAATTATTTATGTGTTTTTGTTAAAAAAATACAACTTAGTAGACTCAAAAAATCTGTGTTTGATTTAAAATTAATACATAAATTAAAATGGAGTTCTACAAATTAAACGCCAAGTCAATAAATCAAATTAATAATTTCAAAAAAAATTCAGAGATATGTGATTAAAAACTCATCGAGCTGCCTTTAAATAAACATTTAATTTTCTTAAAATAACAATACAGAAATAATCCCAAATATAATTAATTTCTAGAATTTTTTAATACAGATTATGTAAATACTCAAACTTCCAATTTCCCATACTTCCAAACATATTCATCTTTGTTGAGTTATCAATAAATAATCTTGATATCTCAACAAAGATGAAGAAGTTTGAGGGTCAAACTTCTTAAAGCGTTTTTGAAATTCCTTATAATTTTTCCGGTGGATAAAAACAAGTATCAAACGGGTGACAAAAAATAAAACGAATAGAACAACATTAAATAATATTTCATACTTACTTTAGTGATAAATGGTGTGCAGTATTACGATCCAATATATTTTCTCACAATATTCCTCAGTAATATGTGTAGATATTTTTTCAATATTTTTCATAGTATTAATCAAAATATCCTGAAAAAAATACTTTTGTAATAATATTTCAACGAAGTATTTTTTGTACTGTAAGAAAATAAAATTGTGATATCGGATATCTATTTTTTTGATAGTAAAAAACTTTGAAATGATATTTTTTATCTCGAAACCATCGTAAGGTTTATTTTTGGATACGATTCTTTTCTCTTCAAAAGTAAATCACAAACCTCGCAAAAAATAGGAAATACCCTCTGAGGGGTAAGATGAAATTTTCACATTTGGCCAATGGTCGCTCCGCGATTCTTACGACACGTACGCTAACGACTGACGAAGCAATAACGAATAGTATTCTTTTAGTTATATCAAACCTTTATGCCTCTAGAATATTGTATACACCTATCTTAGAAAAATCGTTTTAAACCATAATAAAAAAAATCAAAAATCAGTAATACGTCTAAAAGTGGCCAGTGACGAAATTATTAGCAGTGCATTTCCCTTGAAAGACAACAGTTCATGTAATAAAATAGGTTTTCAAAAAAATTTACATAAAAATTCTGTCATAACAAACACATATTACTAACAACTTATTTTTATACAAAAATGTTAGTAATATTAGTATATTACCACTCACCGAGATTTTTTTGCCTACTGGTTTCGTACCTGAGACGTACACGTCTCTTCGTCAGGACAATCACTACTACAACATGAATTTGAAATACAACACGGTTTTTAAGTATTTTTTAGCAGTTTTTAAGTATATAAATATTTAAAACGTCAAAGCCCACAATTGGCATATAGATAGAGTATTTATTTTAAAATCTTTTAAAATTGATCTGGCGGATTTTGTAAGTAGGCGACACATATTACGTATGTTAAAATTTAATTTTGTCAAGGCACTACAACGCATGCGCCGGTAGTGCACCGAAAAGTTTTATCTTCACTGTTCTAACGTATTATTTGCCCCCACGAGCCGTAGTCAGTCTCACTTATGTCAACGTCCCAAGAAATTATAGGTTCTCATTTAATAACACTCCAAATATTTAACAATTACGTGGAAACTCAAATATGAGCGGTAACTCATTTGCGCTTCTACGGAAATATAGAAAATTTTATTTAAGAACTATGACGTGTTAAAAATAAATTTTGCTTAACGTGTTTTAAGCAGTAATTTTTATTTTTAAAACATACATAAATATTTATAATAAGGATATAAAAATAAAAAAAAATAAAAAAATAAAAATTAAGAATTTAAAAAAAACTGTGTTGTTTACAGAAGTATTTTACATAAAAGAAAAAATTAGCATAGGTTTTAATTAAATAAATTCCCCGTTTTCAGGCGTCTTCTAGTATATAAAACATTTCATGAACAATCTGATACATATTTTGTTTTAAGTCTTTGCTAGATAAAAAAAAATAAAAATCAAGTCAACTCAACAATAGATGGTGCCGTGAACTTGTATGAGAAAATGCAGTTCCAAAAGAAAAGTTAAAGGAAAACTTTTTGATATTACGATTTTCAAAAAAAATATATTCTTCATTTTTCATTTCAATGGTGATTGCTTGTTTTTAACATTTTGTTTTCATCAGATTATGCATTTTGTTTGAAAGCATCATTGCATCATTAAGAATCCATTTACAGTAATTGGTCACATTAATCTCGTTGTTAGCAGTTAGTAGTTTTACGTTATAAAGCTCTTTTTTTATTTTTGTATCTCAGAGAGCGTTTCCTTCCACTCAACACAGAAATATAATTTTTATTTTTTTCCAGGATATTTTGGGACTATGTTTTCCAAATAAGTGCGCATATTTTGTAACCAACACAAATTGAGATACATGTTACCGCACCGTTACTGTTTAACTTTTTAAAACCATGAATGGCGATATATTTTCTAACAACAAAATGCTGATTCTGATAAACGAATACTGCTTTCTTTCTTCTTCTTTATTTGTCGTGTCGGATCCTCAAGAAGTTGACTACGTATATTACTTGTGGGAAAGTGTCCCTATTTTGAGCACCCCAAAACGTATACTCGTATATATTATGGAGCCAAGAGCCTTCTTTTGACACCTCTTTGACCCTCAATCTTCCTTGATTTTTTCTTGGCATTTTTCAAACCCTTTTATAGGAAAAACATAACAAATTATTTAAATGACTTTTAAATAATCAACAAGGGAATGTAAAACTAATTGAATAATCGCGCAGATTAAATCTATATTTATGTTCGGATTGTGGTTAAATTTTAAGGAAGTTTTTAACCACTCCTAGCATTTTTTTTTATTTAACTTAATATTAGCTACTGTAATTACGTTTTATTACTTTATATAGTAATTTCAGAATTCTTAGAAAATAGTAATTTTACAAGGTAAAAAATGGGATACATATTGGTGCTTTATCGTTTAAACAAAATTATGTAATTTGTCGTTGAGTATTCTAGAAAAACTGTTAAATTTTGTATAATTAGTTTATAATTTCGATTAAAGCACGCGTTTTAATTGTAAATGAATAAAGCTTAACCTTGTAAGTGAAATCAAATATTTATTATGGCTTTGGTTTATCGTGAGGTTAGAGCTCTTGTGTAAATCTAAACGACGCAATGTCAACTTCGTCAATAATTGATAAATAATTATGTCAAAGTTATTAGGTAAATTATTTACAATCAAAATAAAAAATGAATTCAAATCATCTAGTTGAAATAACAGCAAATATAAAATAAAATATAATGTATCATAGCATGGGTAAAAACTTATTTTAGAGAATTAACAGTTATTGAAAACCATTATTTTTATTAAGTTTTAAATTATTTATTTTTATAGATTTAAGTTTTACAGTTTTTCAGTAAAATCTCAACAAATCTTTTTTTAACAATTTTGTCAATAATTATATAAATTTATTTTAATTTAACGTAACTGAGTGAATCGTTGTATTTTTTTAGAATGTCTGTAATTTAATTACGATTTTTTTTAAAATAAGTAATAAAAACAAAACTTATCGATTCTCAATAAATAAATTGCCAATCACTCAGTGGTTATATCTCTCAATTTTTTCATTTGAGTTTTATTTGATGTATACCACTTTTTCTGAAGATCTATCGTGACACGTGTTTCGATGCATTCAGCACCATTTTCGAACAAACTTAAATAAAAATATCATGAAATTAATCACATAATCCATAAATTTTAAATAAATTTAAAAAAAATTAAAATACTCTTTTATATTGATAATGCTTTTTATAACTTCTTACATCTTAAAAACGCTTTTTTTAACATAAAAAATTTAAACAGTTAAAAAAATCAAAACTCATGTAGTATTGCTAGTGTGAGCGTGTAAAACAATAATTTCTGTAACAAGTGTCTCTCTCACTTTATTTTCTTAGCAAAAACTTGATGCTAAAGTTACCAAGTCCAAGTTTTCCCTTACAAGCTGCTCGTTTCTGTACAGATTTGCATTTCAAAGAAAATTTCACCATTTTCAGCGGCACACTTTCAGCGGCCTGATGGAGTAAACTCGCTGATATTTTTTGCCCGAAAATTTAACAGACTCGTTTATAAATATTTTGAAAATATTAATAATACGCAAAACTTTGTACTTTGTTAAACACGATTAGTTTGACAATACTCAAGCCATTCCAATTATTTTTAACAAACAAACGAATCGAAACATCGTTTTCTTAACTTTTCTATGGAATTATATTGTAGACATTAAAAAAGTGTTGTTTTTATTAAGATTTTCAAATTTAAGTTATTACAAAGTAAACGCTTTAAATATTAATGATATTGAGAATATTAAGTTTTTGAAATTAAAATTTGAACAGCTTTTCAAATTTTAATTTATACAAGTTATTTTTATAATCGAAAGAGCACAGTGTTCAGCTATTTTTTTAGTGATGACTTAAGGAGGTATTGCAAAATCGAGCTGAAGTATGCTTTGACTAATGTGTGCATTTTTAAGTTTCATTTTGTTATTTTTTTTTTAATTGGAATTGCAGACGTGATTTTCCTTGCTTCTTATGAACAAAGGTTACGTTACATAGTATAGAATCACGAAACAGATAAACTTATATATTTTTTTACAAAAATGCTAGAAATATTAGTATATAACCACTCACCGAGATATTTTTGTCTACCGGTTTCGAGATGTACCCGTCTCTTCGTCAGGACAATCACTACCACAGCATGCAAACAATACTACCCGTCACTACCATATTATTTACACACTTTAAACTACAGCAAATGTTTATCACATGCGATTTTGGTCGACCCGAAGACCAACATACACTAGGTCAACGTACACTAGTGCACGTTAGACTTCAGCTATTAATGCATGTTTATTCTGCAAGCCCTTAAGTAAATGCCTTTAATATTAATAATATTGAGAAACAGATATATTTTACGAGTAATTTATTATATATTTTCATAAAAATAAATTATAAACTATATTATTTTTATTCGCAGGTATTAAATTGTGCCAGCATAAGGAGGACATTCACAAGGTAAGTTTATAATTTTTAATAATTACCACGTTCTTATATATGTATATTTAAAGTTATGGATCGCACATTAAAATGTCAGAAGATATTTTTTCTGTTCTTTTTCTGTAAAGTTTATCAAGCAGGATAGCTGATAAGGTTTTATTTCCGTATTTCGATTCCTTGAGCTAGAGTAGTATAATTAGAAAAAATATATTATTGACAATAATTGATTGATTTTCATCCATATTGGAAGAATACTCCTACACTTTGAATAATTTACCTACTAAAATATTTCAACATAGTAAAAAATCACATTTAACACCCCGCTCCATTTATATAAAATGTAAAGAGTTATCTAAATTTTATATACATACTGAAAAATAAATTAAATTCGTATAAGAATATTTGAAATGGCAGAGATATTTTATAAAAATAGAATATTTTGCCATGTATTTTTCGCAATACTTTGTGACATTATTCTCCAAAATTAGACCGTCTGAAGGCGGTGAGGTGATTTTTCAAAAACAAACATAACTTTCCAAACCTTCGTTCATTTTTCTTGTTTGGTTGACGTACACAAATGCGATCCATAACAAAGAAATATTACACCGCGGGGAAAACATTCGTCGTAACTACACTCTTATTTATATATATTTTTTTATATTTTACTTCTTGTACTTGTATACTGGCAGGTTAATTGCTAAGAAAGATCTTCCATCTAACTAAAAACAGACAAATGATAGTGATCAAAGTTTTAAACTTATACCCACGTATTATACTTATTCATAAGTATCAACGAAAAAAAATCATGTGTCACAGTTTACAATGTGGATATTTGCAGGACTTACGGTCCGTCATTGACTGGTTTAATTTATAACTGTGAATAAATTTTGAGTCTACTTCTTACTATACTTTTTTCTAACATCTCATTGAATACGAAGAAAAATATGGAAGTCTGGCCATTTACGGGGCTGACGACCGTCATAGGATGGTTTAAGTGATAAGTTTACACACGTGTAACATTCACCAATTCTAACCATTATTGACAACCATACTACTCAATTTCTTGGAAGTTCTATTTATTTGAACCAATAAGAAACCTTGTTCCTGAATCACTAGAACTTCACTAGAGACATCTATTGGTGAGATTAAAAGAAGTTTTTTATTCAGCAGGAACTCTTATATTAGTAAGGAGATAATCCAGATTTATGAACAAGTATTTGAGTATTGGACACGCTCAAAATGTTGCACTTTTTATTTTGTTAAACTATGATCTTTTATTTTATTTTGTTAGATTACAAGGAATTTCTTCTGGAATGGTCTTTTTATTATTTTTATATGTATATAGTTAATCTTTATTTTGAATTGGTTTATCTTGGTGAATAACTGTTCAAATTATAGTGTTTCCGTATATATTTTTTTGTTGTACATTGTGTCCGCTTTGATGTGGTGGTGGTTACCGTGTTAGGCTATCATACTGGACGCCTCGTTTTCAATTCCTAGGAGGTTCAAAATAAATATGAACTATCAAATATAAACTAATGTCCACGGCATAACACTGATGAAAACATTCATTTGGTGTAGTGCCATATGCACTATTGGGTACAATGAGAGTATGATGAAAATTTTATCTGTTTTATTTAATAATAAAACCTATTTAAGTTTGTAGGTTTTTTTTGTAAATTTGTATAAATATAAATAATAAATAATAATAATAAAACCCTTATCCGCACCTCAATGGTGCATAGAGCACTGCTTCATATAAACGCAGTGTTATCTTGATCGTTTATACATGAAGGAAAGGTGATCAGCCCTCTGCTTCAGGTACCAGTCCAGGGTAATATTGAATTAATATTACAGTGAAAAAATCACTTGTATTTATTTGACCCCCCCTGGGAATCGAACCCGGGACCTCGAGAACGGTAGCCGACCGTGCTGACCATTACACTACGGAAGCAGACAAAATGTATATATATATATATATATATATATATATATATATATATATATATATATATATATATATATATATATATATATATATATATATATATATATATATATATATACACATATATAATACATATGTATGTACAAAAATCAAAAATATATTTTTATTTCGAGATAAGTATGTTGTTTACGACCTATTTACTCAAATTTCTTGTGAATCATTTGCCAATACTTGGAAAAGGGTATTTTAAAGAGTGCTCTTCAAAATGATATGTTTGGATACGCATGAAAAACATCTTAATAATAGCAAGCCCTTACTCTCGATGGAGCTGTACTCGTCATTCATCATATTCCTGTATTGATTTCCTGGCGGCGGCAGTAAGGGGTATAGGAATAAATCTCTACAGACACCCCTGCTTCACACTTTCAGATATGAAAAATTCACACGTGAGAAAACCTCTACGTTTTCTAAATACTCATATCTCTTTGAACTTTTCGATTTCAGTTGTAGAATTTATTGGCTTAAAAATGTTTCAATAAGGTACCTGGAATACAGATCGTTTTGAAAGCTCTTAAATATAATATTTTCTAATGAAATTTGAGTAACAATTTTTTTACTACTTCTTTTATATGCATATTTGTATATATATATAAATATATATATATATATATATATATATATATATATATATATATATATATATATATATATATATATATATATATATATATATATATATATATATATATATATATATATATATATATATATATATATATATATATATATATATATATATATATATATATGTAATAAAATAACTAGGTACCTACCTATACATTTTATTAAGTACTTACAAAAAGTACCTACATAAAACAGTTCTACCACCAGATGCCGCATGCGTCGCTCAGAAGAAAACAAAAGACTTCCGATAATATTATTAACTGTCAGAATCAGATAGATAGATAGATAGATAGATATAAAAATTATTATAAAGATAAATTAAGAATAAACTTTAATTACAAAGCAACACATTGTTTATTTTATTATTATACACCCACTTTACATATTATTTACACTTAATTTTCAAAAGGAAAATATAACCACGTTATAAAACGACAATTTTGTTAATTGGAAATGGATTATGAAACATTAGATGTATTAAAACAATTACTACAATATGTCCGGAGTGAGAGAGAAAAATTAGAAGATGATCAAAGAAAACGATTAGAAGATAATCAAAGAAGACGTGGAAATTTAAGAACTAGTGATAAAATTAAAAATAAAAATCATGTGAAAAAAAATTCTACAAAATATAAAATAAAATATACTCCAGAAAAGAAGAATTTCGAAGCAGATTGTGTGAGCAGGAATCCAGTATTAGAATCGAAGGAAAATGCAAATGAACAATTAAAAGTTGTAAATTTGGTTAAATTAGAAGATATTTTAAAAGATCAGAATAAAAATGAAGACATACAAATAACACAGAAACAGTGCTTGAAGAATGAAAATAAAAATAAAGTAGAAAAAAATACTACAAAATATAAAATAAAATATACTGCAGAAAAGAAGAATTTAGAAACAGATTGTCTAAAAAGGAATCCAGTATTAGAATCGAAGGAAAATGCAGATGAACAATTAAAAGTTGTTAATTTGGTTAAATTAGAAGATATTTTCAAAGATCAGAATAAAAATGAAGACATACAAATAACACAGAAACAGTGCTTGAAGAATGAAAATAATAATAAAGTAGAAAAAACTTCTACGAAAGATGAAATAAAATATACTCCAGGAAAGAAGAATTTAGAAGTAGATTGTCTAAGCCGGAATCCAGTTTTAGAATCGAATAAAAATGCAGATGAACAATTAAAAGTTGTACATTTGGTTATATTAGAAGATACTTTAAGGGATCTGAATAAAAATGAAGGAATTCAAAAGAAAAAAACAAATGGATTGAGAAAAACTGTGTCTACTTTAAAAGGGTCAAGAAGAAAAAAAAAATACAAAAAAAAAAGGAAAAAAAAGAACGAAAAAAAAGGAAGAAAGAAAAAAAAACAAGAAAAAAAAAGAAGGAAAAAAGAAAGAAAGAAAAAAAAAAAAACTATCATATCACTAAACTTATACCAGTCCCTTCACTACAAGAAGATGATCCGGAGGACGAGTGAAAATTTTACTATGAATTTTCATCCCCAAGGGGGGAGATGTAATAAAATAACTAGGTACCTACCTATACATTTTATTAAGTACTTACAAAAAGTACCTACATAAAACAGTTCTACCACCAGATGCCGCATGCGTCGCTCAGAAGAAAACAAAAGACTTCCGATAATATTATTAACTGTCAGAATCAGATAGATAGATAGATAGATAGATATAAAAATTATTATAAAGATAAATTAAGAATAAACTTTAATTACAAAGCAACACATTGTTTATTTTATTATTATACACCCACTTTACATATTATTTACACTTAATTTTCAAAAGGAAAATATAACCACGATATATATATATATATATATATATATATATATATATATATATATATATATATATATATATATATATATATATATATATATATATATATATATATATATATGTGTATATATATATATATATATATATATATATATATATATATATATATATATATATATATATATATATATATACATATATATATATATATATATATATATATATATATATATATATATATATATATATATATATATATATATATATATATATATATATATATATATATATATATTGTATTGCATTGTATATATATTCGGCCTCTTAAGACAAGGCACTAAAACACGAAATTATTTCCATATTCAAATAAGGATGTAAGTATTTTCAGAAACCACAAAAAAACAACCTTTATTTTATATATATTTTTTTAAATTATTTAACGACTAATAATAAAAAAAAGTACCTAACTTTTAAAGTTTCTAATTTTAATCAAATAAATCGAGACACGAGTGTAAAAAGGTAACAAGATGTTCCCATAATAATATATAAGGGTGTTTTTTTTATGTCACATTTAAGTAAGGATAAACGAAGACACACTTTTATTTAATTATGATATAGTGGCAGTGCCTCGAGTCGAAGGGACGTTTTAGGGGTTGGGTGTGTTTTGAAGGCAGGGAAGGTCCGCAGATTCACTAAGTGATGTGGCTAACAATAGTGTCGCACAGAAGCAAAGGAATAATAAGGACGAAGGCAGTTGCTATGCAAAGACGTAATCGGGAAGCACAAGGGCGAGTACCCTAGGAACAATGACGCATACTCAAAGGCTACCCCGAATCTGAAATGAGGGTTTCCTGAATTTCAGGTAGATTTCATGCGACAAGGTGCTGAAAGGAAGAAAGGATTTCAAGTAATAAATGATTTTACTAGAATCCTGATAGGAATACCATATTTTGCACGAAAGCAGAATATGTTAAACCTTATAAGGACAAACATATTTACATAATTTATAGATAAAGAAGGATATATTTTTTACAAAAATGTTTAAATAAGGATTTTAGATGAAAGCATTTTTTCAGAATTAAACCGTTCTTCTAATTCATTAAACAAACTTACAAACTAACTAATCTTCAAGCTACTTCCTCGCTGGTATAGGCAGAGAAAAAAGAAGGCCGGACCAATATTTATTCGCAAAAAATCTTCGCCTCTTCCACATTCATGCATCTCCTAATACATACCCACTGATTATTCTGACTCTTGACCACTTTGAAGTATTTTAAAAACCTGAACGTGCCAAAGTTTTCTCGGTCTTCTTCTACTTTAATTCCCAATTTTTTTTACTATACTTTCTTCACTCATTCGATACAAATGCCCAATAAATAATTTAAATTATATTATCAATTTATTAGTTTCTAATTATTTAATGAAATTTAATGTCACTTTTATCCATTTTTACACCTAGTTTAGCGTTATTTTGATCAAGGCTTTTAATTTAATGCTTCAATATGTAACATGCATTGTAAAAAATATTTGTTTGTCCGTCCTAACACTAATCATATTTTTGGTTTTAAAAAAACATCTCGAATATACTCAATATTTATTTTGTCAAGTCATCTATGACTTGGTCATCCTACTCTTATTGAAATACTCCTGTTGCCAAGAAAACACAAAATAAAAATCAAGAATCTAATAGTAAAATTGTTCAAAAGAAAAAAGATCATACTAAAACAATTTCTATATTGAGAAAAGACTATCGATTTGGGGCTAATTACGAAGTGTAGATAAGTTGACACAAAAACAAAATTTAAGATTGTAAAATAACAATTTTTTTAGAAAATTCAATAATTATATTTTGACTTTTTTTTTATTGCACTTATGTATGGCCTACAAGTTTTTATATAGTCGTAAACTTAAAAAAAAGAATACCTATACTAGGAAAACGAAAGTTTTTTTTTTTTTTATAAAATGATAGACTTCCATTTAAATATAAATTTCTTTGGCATAGGCATATTGAAGATTTTATCGGGAATTCTTAAATAAAATTAACAAACGGTACAAGTACTATAAAATTCGCCTTGAGTTTCATAGTATTATACTCGGTATAGCAAGATATTTATACTTGTACTGAGCGTTATGTAATAAGCCATCTCATTAATTTTTCTGTTCTTGTAATTTTTTATCCAAAGAAAAAGTATTTATGGAAAACAGAATGTCAATTGGAAATAATAGGTTTTGTTTTTTAAGGAAATAATATTGGTTTTAATAAATAAAAATCAGAGATAAAATGCTTTACGATGCTTTAAAAACTGTACATACATCATATTTTTTTAGATTTGCATTAATTTTCAGAACTTATTATGAGATATTTATCATTTTGAATGAACGAAGACATTAATTTTTCTTTTAATATAATTTTTATTGTTTGAATTAAACATTTTTAATAAACCACTTAATGCTTTCTTTATTACCCTATCAACCTCTTTATACACACTTTTTTATGCTCGTTAGTTTTAATTTTCACCTGTAGATGAAAAAATCTTTTAGTTTTCGAAACTAGTCGTGTATAAAACAATAAAACACATTAAGTGGTTTATTTCAAGTGTTTTTTTTTAATAATCAATATTTCATTCCACAAGGTTAATGCCTAATCAATAAATAATATTAATTTTTATTTTTATACGTACGTCGATCAAACGTATTTAATTTAAGCGATTTCGTCTACCCGTTGTTTTTTTCTTTTAACCTTTTAGCAAATATAAGAAAAAGTTGTTAATCTTCAAACTGTAAGTAGTTTTTACGTTTGATGAACGATTCTCTCAAGAGTCAGCACTCGAATGAACAAAGATTTTTTTCTAGAAAAAAGTAATACAATACAACGGTCCACGAGTACTTAAACCACATCTCAATTCTATCAAGGACTCGTAGACAGCCAAGAATGACAATGATATGTATTTAGATAAGTACTGAAACAAAAGAATCACCGAGAAATAAAGACACAAAGAAAGACAAAAAAATACAGGGGAATTCTGGGAAAAGTGAACGAACTAGACAAAGGAAATTATAAATCAAATATACGGGTCTAATATCTCTTGAAGGGTAATTATTCATTCATAGCAACGCCTTCGCCGTGTAAATTTATATTTCCAAATCAAGAGGAAAAGTCCCGTTTTTCGTTATTTAATTTATTTATTTATTGAATTTTAATTTTATTGGTATTTATTTTTGAATTTTCACAATAAATGAAGACGACTGATCCTAATCATGATACCGTCACATCGCTTGATTTTTTCACGAACTGTACTGGTTACGCTTTCCTGAAATGGAACAGTATAAATTTTGTGTACTCATGTATACATCAAAACAAAATATAGCTTAAAAGTTTCTTGAATATTTGTTTCATAGACGTGTTTCATATTGGTTGGCTATAAAAGCTGCTATAGGTAAAGTGACCCTTCTTAAAACATGAAAAAACTTAATTTCATATGAATAATTGTATTATTTGTTAAGTAACTTAAATTGTTTATTAACGATGTTTAAAAGTAGAACATCAATCATCATATAATAAAATTATAGAACAAAAAAATGCGAGATATTAAATAGCAAATAAGTAGCAGCAAAAAGAAAAACTAATAAAACTAAAACTGCAGATTTTTTTTTTCAAAAAAATCTCATCTGCTCTAAATACTGATGGTTGCTATTCAATAAATATATTTTATTTTTTCGAGCAAGAAAAATTTTTTTCCCTAACAACACAAATAGAAACTTATCCCAAAAATATTCGAATATTCGAAGCACTAACTCTGTGATTTTCCATTTTAAAATTAAAATTGAACTTAGTTTTAAAACAATGTTACATTTTAGTTATAATTATTTTTTCCCTCATAAGTAGAAAGACTATTTGTAAAATATTATGGTTTTGGTTATCAAATTTTACCCTTTACCCGAGACTCCCCTAAATAAAAATTAAATAAAAAAGTAAAATATTTGGTTTTGTCTTGTTCTTGTTACTCACAGTGAGTTGTGTTGTGTCCTTATTTTGTCCCTTACGGTAATCCTAGCAGATAAGGGTCCTTGTCGCTAAAATTGTGTGAAGGACTACTAATATTGCTTCGAGACAAGATCTAATCAAAAGAAAACTTAACAATGCCAGTGTTTCTTAGTAAATACTGGAATCTTTTATCAAATGAAAAAAGTTGTTAACATCTCAGCATAAATTAATTTTAAAAATGGAGATCTTAGGAAGTGATAAAAATGCAACAGGGTTTTAGACCCATCAAAGGCTGGTTTAAGTGATGACTTCATACACATATAACAATCACCTTTGAATGGAAACCACACTACTCGTTTTTTGTAAATCGCATATAAGTATGTGCTAAAATTAATATATCATTTTTTATTTGAGTTCTCGGAACCTTGTATGGTTGAATTTAGTAGGCTTTTAATTATACAGAAACCTTCATGAAATGTATGTTACAGTTTTTAGAAATCATATTACAACAATTCAAAGTCGTTTTTGCATAGATTTTTTTTTACTTATTTAATACTAGAGTTCCCTACTAATAGAAATTTCAGCATAATGATTAAAAGTAATAATTTATTGAAGTAAAATACTTCTTTTTCTTTCTCGAAGTTCAATGTTTTGATAAAACGGAGTCCTCGTATTTCCAGAAAAATTAATTATTTAAATACATATTTATATTTTTTGAGTAAAGGGTTCTTTCTCTTTTCAGACAACACTCGTAGTCCACCATGGGACCTTAAATCTTTATTTCTCTTAACCATCCGTCAAAAAACCATTTCTCACTGTCAGTCATTTTACATATGACATCGTTTTAACTCAAAGGAATACAAAAATAAACATTATATTTTATCTTTCCTATTTCATTCATTGTAGGTTGCTAATCCGTTAAGAAAATATAGGTTAACACTTTTTCAACTACATTCACCTCATAAATTTGTTATATTATTCTTTCTTCACTCATTCGAACCACCTGCCCAAACCATTTCAACACACCTATCTCAATTTTATAAATAATTTTCGATACGGCCTTGAATTATTTTTCTTATATCACCATTTGTTTTATCAGTTGTGACGTGTTTAAATGAAAATTATGTAACAAAAAATATAAACAGAATTTTTTGTTGCTTTTTTAGTACTTCAAATAAATTATACACTTTACAACATTTTGAGTGTGTCCAAATGGATGTTCACAAAATCTGGATTATCTCCAATTGCAGGAGTTATTTTTATATTATTTTTTGACATCTCATCAAAGATGAAGAAGAATATAAAAGTCTGGGCATTTACGGGGCTGACAAACAGATTTAAACCAGCCTATGACGGTCATCAGCCCCGTAAATGCCCAGACTTTCATATGCTTCTTCATCTTTGATGAGATGTCAAAAAATAATTTGAAATTGTACACTCTTCACCAAGGATGTTGATTTCAGAAAAATAATGAAATAAAATGAGCCATCTTCTCATACTTGCTTAAATTAAATTATTGAAGATATTTTTAAAACACATAAAGGATGATTTTTTTACATAAGTGCTTTATTTAAATTAATGCAAATTAATTCAAAGTCAGTTATGTATGTATGTATATCAAAAACACACAAAAAAAAGTACAGAAATGCGTATTCACATGCTGGGTTTATCTAAATCCTTGTTCACATATCTTGGTTTTAATACTTAAGAGTTATTTTTACATGACTATCATATTATATATATATATATATATATATATATATATATATATATATATATATATATATATATATATATATATATATATATATATATATATATATATATATATATATATATATATATATATATATATATATATATATATATATATATATATATATATATATATATATATATATATATATGACAATGTAATGTACTCACATGACAATTTTTAAAATGACCATTAATTTTTGTGACAATTAATTTTTGACAAAACGATAAACAAGACTTAGTGTTAATGTAATCACTTTACGTTTGTTTGCTATGTATTATTTTTTTCTTATAATACTAATCAGGAATAATCCGTTGTGGATAAGAAATAAATTTAATAATAAAATAATATAAGTTAATAAATAGTAATGTAATAAATGCATGAAAACAATGTTTTTGAAAATAATTTATGTTTAAACAATTGACACGAGGCGAAAGCAGAAATTCGAATATAAGTAATTTTAATATGAGTACATAAAACACCGTATGAGTTGATAAAATACTAGAAAAATTATCCTCATAAAAATCTAAAAAATCAAGTGAGGCATTTTTAAAAAAATCAAATATTTAAACCCTCATTTCCCTTACTGTCATGGTTAACCATATTATTTGCATTGAAGTAGGCTAGGCACCACTTATGTACCTTTATAAAATAAATGCCAATGATATTGCATTTTTTAATCATTCGATTTATAAAATACAAAAATAATATTTCTTCGTATGTTTTATTTTAACATTACCAAAATGAATTGTTGGAGATTTATTTACGATATGCTGTGTACTAAACAAATCAAATCAATCAACTTTTTACACGTGAAACAATTTATACGTTGTTCCTGAATTGTTCCCCAAGGTCCTATATGACCCTACCCTTAAATTTTTGATAATTTGGGTATTTGAGGGAGACTTTGGCCCTTGAAAGGTCCTTTCTATTGTATATTTATGTTATTTACTTCATATTTTCAACTCGAAATTGTGGCAAAGGATCAAACTTGTAATGGATTGTACGGAAATGTTATGCTTTTTGGCATTTTAAAGTACGTTGGGATGTCCTCTTTATAACCCTCAAGGAACAGCATGGTAAGTAGAATTTTAGACGAACTGGCTCTGTATTTATAAACAGTCCTCAATATGAATAATTACATAAATTAGGTAATGACAAATAAAAGCACACATATACACATGTATATTCAAGTAAACATTTATTTTTTATGTTAAAATTTGACATCACAATTAAAATATCATCCAAAAAATATATGAAGTAGATTTATGTGTGTGTGTGTATGTGTGAGGGTGTGTGTGTGTGCTTAAAAAAATAAAAAAAGAACTTTAATCCATCATTGGATTTAAATGATAAAAGTTTAAATTTGTAAAAATTGAGGGGACTTAATTATCTCGTCCGGTGAGTGAACATCGGGGACTGCATCCATCCTGCTGTGGCTCTAATGGTTTCAGTTGCTCTGGCAAAGGCTCCATGATCGATGACGTAGGAAAGAGCTTACACGGCCATCCATAAACATTTTTGATGCACTGCGTTAGCTAGGCAGACGGAATAGTTATTGGCTACACCTCTTATATTTTATTATTCCTTGGATAGTTTTTGTAGTTTTTCCAAAAGTTCAAACTGTACTAGGAAAACAAGTACATTATCATAAGAAATATTTTTCTCGAACTCAATTTTAAACACAAACGTGACACCATAAAGCTCTGAGCTAAGCGAAGCTTAAATCCACAGGTTAGTTTGAGAAACCCTCGGGGGAAAATTTTAAGAATTCAGTTCGCAAACTGCCGGACAAATTCAATGAAGTCTCATTTTCGTCTTTGAAGTTATAAGAAATACTGGGAAAACATCTTGATTCCGATTCCAATTTGTTTGTGCCATTGTGAGAAATGGAAGCCAAATCAATTCAATTTATTTAAGATTTTCAGTGCATCACTTCCCTGAATTTTTATTTCAGGAGCTTTGTTCTGCTTTCACTTAAAGAGGTCACGTATAAAGTCATATATACATATGTAAATATTTATTCCTATCGATTATCTTCTTGGAGAATGTAGAAGTATTGACATCTCAACAAAGTTGTTGATAGATATGGAAGTCTAGATATTAATAGGACTTACAACCTATCGTAACTGGCTGTTCATTCTCAGCTTTATGGTTGAGTTAAGTAAGCATTCTAATTAGCAGAGACCATTGTTAAAATGTCCAAAAGATTATTTACACAAAAATTACATACTGGGAGACGCTTGAACACGTGATTTTAAATTTGTATTTAATTTATAATTTATATAGTTTTTTTTACTAACGACATTTTAACTAACTAACTAACTAACCATCACGCCGCTTCTCCTCAGGGGTAGGCAGAGAGAATCGAACGCCACACCACTCTGTCTTTGCAAACATTCTTTGCCTGTTCTACATTCATGCATCTCCTCATACATACCCGACGATTATTACGACTCCTGACCCGGCCGCTTTCAAGTATTTGACATACCTGATTGTGCCAAGTTTTCCTCGGTCGTCCTCTGCTTCTTTTTCCAGCTACATTCGCCTCATAAATTTGTTTAACCGTTCTTTCTTCACTCATACGCTCCACATGTCCAAACCATCTCAACACACCTTTATTAATTTTATCGATAATGCATATCTCAGCCTTACATTCTTTCCTTATTTCATCATTCGAACATCTATCAAACATCGTTTTGCCACACATTCGTCTGAGGGATCGCATTTCGACTGCATTCAGTCTGCTTTCATCCTTCTTTTGCCAACTCCATGCTTCGCTTCCATACATAAGGGTTGGAACCAGAACTCCATTGTGTACTGCCAGTTTAGCTTCCGCTGATAGATTTTTATTTGCTAAAACTGATTTTAGTGCACCATTCACTCTGTTCCCAGCATTCACTCTCTTTTCTATGTCTTTATCAATCTTTCCATCCCTAGAAAACATACCACCCAAATATTAAGAGTGCCTTAAACGACATTTTAAGAGTGCCAAAATGCTTGTACACCAATCCAGGTTTTTCCAATTTGGCGTTACTGATATTGACATCTCGACAAAAATGAAGAAGAATAAGAGTCTGGATCCGGATATTAACATTTCGAGCAACCGAAAACTTTTATTATTTTATTTATTTGCACTAATAAAAACACGCGCGTTGGTAGCGCGCAAACGTTGTCATGAAAAATCTTTTTCATTATAATCGGTGAAAAACTTAAGAAGATAAAAGCTCTCGAACAAACTCCTTCTCAATGGTACATAGGGCACTGCATCGTTTTTATAACGCTGTTTTATCTTGACCCTTAATCGTTAATTACATGAAAGCAAGATGATCAATCTTCAACTTCATCAATCAAATATTAAAGTGAAAAAACATTCATATTTATTTTGACCTCACTGGGAATTGAACCAGTGATTCTACTATCATAACACTACAGAAGCGGATAAAATAACTGTTATTTTAATAAAGATATTTATAAAGTAGAAAAAAATATCGTATAAATAATAAGATCAATTTTAAAAGCTATATTTTTGTTGTAACTGTGAGATAATGTAGAAGCTCATTTAAATAATGTGACCTCCTACCAGCGTTGTACTAGAATAATATATCCTGCTAATCAAACAACAAAAAGGACGCTCTTTTCTTTTATCTTGTCCTGGTAACTTTGTTAAATTGATTGTCCCTGCTAAGTGACAAGATTCATGGCCACAGTCTCATTAAAATGCCTTACATGAATTTTTATTTTGACCTTCAGAGTGTCTTAGAATGTCTTAAATCTTCCGTGTAAAAGGAGTACTTTTTTATCAAAAGTTTCTTTTTAATTTTTCTGTTTTGATCTCACCAAAGAACACATTTTTATATATTTTATTTTATATGAAAAAAAGGTATCCAGATTAAGCAAATTAAATTAAATAATAAAACGTTTAAAGATTATTTTCTCATTAATAAATATCCATTATTTTCTATACAATTGAATTTTCAAATAGCGCATATTAAAAGTTATAATCAACAGTGTCTAAAATTTAGATATTGATTTAGACTCTAAATCAAATACTCGTATAAATAATTGAAAGATAACTCGGTAGAGGGGAAAAAATTAAAATGAATACATATTATTTATTGATTCGGCATGAACTTTGTGGAATGACATGCTGATGATTTTTTTTTTAATAAAACACTTGTATAATACCCCTTAATGAGTTTTATTTCATTACACACAACTAGTTTCGAAAACTACAGACGTTTTCATCAACAGGTGAAGAGTAGAACTAACGAGCAAAAACTATTTAGGTATATATAGAGGTTGGTAGGGTAATAAATAGAGGGGGGGGGAGGGTTTAGGAACGGGATTTTTTTAAAAGGAAACATACATAATAATGATGACGTATTTTGAAAAAGCATATTTTTAATTAACGTTTTATCAGAATTCAAATTTGTATATATTTCTAAATTTCCTAAATTGTGGTATTATACAAGTATTTTTTTAATATCCGCTAATGGTCAGCACGCTCGGCTACCGTTCTGGAGGTCCCGGGTTCGATTCCCTGGGGGGGTCAAATAAATATAAGTGATTTTTTCACTGTAATATTTATTCAATATATACTCTCTAATATTTACTCAATCCTGGACTGGTACTTGAAGCGGAGGGCTGATCACCTTTCCTTCATGTGTAAACGATCGAGATAACACTGCGTTTATATGAAGCAGTGCCCTATGCACCATTGGGGTGCGGATAACGGTTTTATTATTATTATTATTATTTATTATTTTTTTAAATAAAATAAATACATGTGACAATATTAAACATATTTGTACTAGTATACCTCCATAGTGTAGTGGTAAGCGCATTTAGCTACTTTGCTGGAGGTCCCGGGTTCGTTTCCCGGGGAATTTCTGATTGTTCACACTTGTTTTTATTTATCACCCAGGACTGATACAAAAAGTTTAAAACTGATCACATTGCTTTCATTCAATTAACGATCAGGATAACGCTGCGAGATACGATTAAAGTTCCTTGAGCATGATTGGTTTAAGACAAGGGTTACAAAGAGGAAGAAAATACATATATGTATGTAATATATAAGTATATATGTTTGTGTGTGTGTGTGTGTGTAATAATAATAACGACTTGTACAGTAATAAATACAAATAAAACTATACAGTCGTGCTTTTAAATTATTATTTTTATACCTTTATCTATTTCTTTTTGTCATACAAATGAAAAATGGAGAATTAATGTACCGTGAATTCGTAAAAACAATAATTGGAAACATTTCTTACGCTGAAATCAGCCCTTTAGAAGTATTTCACAAGAACTTTTGGGTAATTTTTTGTTTCACACAACTTCCTTTTAAAAAATAACATAAAAAGTAAAGTGAGAAAAATTTCATTATTACAAACTAAATTTTTTTGAAAAGTCAAAAAATTCAATTAATTAAAAAAAAATACACAATGAATATTGGATATGATGAAAAAGATAAGTAAGATTTAAACTTAGTTTATTATATAGTTATACTTTTATGTGCGTGACAGTTAATTTTTATTTTTAGATTACTTAAGTGAAAACCTCTAATTGGAATGTTATTTCTTTTAATTTTTTAAATATTCTGTTGGGTTTCCAATAACTAAATAAAAAAAATAAAAACTTAAAATTACTTACTAACTTTCACAAGGGGACTATTATATTACCATACCACAACATTAACAATACTCTCAATATACAAAACACAAATTTATAAACATGATAAATAACAACATTTTGAGTGTGTCCAAATACTTGTTCACAAAATCTGGATTATCTCCAATTAGTGGCGTTTCTCATGTGTGTGATTATAATCCAGGATTCGGATCTCACATACGAATATAAGAGTTTCTGCTTAATAAAAAAGCTTCTTTACATCTCACCAACAGATGTCTCTAGTGAAGTTCTAGTGATTCATGAACAAGGTTTCTAAATTGGTTCATATATATAGAACTTCCAAGAATTTGAGTAGTGTGGTTGTCAATAATGGGTAGAATTGGTGAATGTTACACGTGTGTAAAGTGATCACTTAAACCAGCCTATGACGGTCGTAAGCCCCGTAAATGCCCAGACTTCCATATTCTTCTTCATCTTTGATGAGATGTCAAAAAATAATATGATAAATAACAATACATGTGACATAAGCGACACATATACACATGATATTTGTGATAAATAGGTTCTTGACACCCAAAACATCCACTGCTGACAATCCGTAGGCAGTTCTCGGCTAAACTTGGCAGGATGCTAGGAAGCTGGTTCAGAAAAGCCTACAAGCAGTTTGTAGACTCCATGTGCACCAAAGGATGTGGATAAAGAAGAAGAATACTAAATATTCAATTTAATTTCGAAAATTGAAGTGGGCTCTTCTATCTTAATATAAATTTACGTTCTCTATAACTGTGACGTACTAGCTCACAAACGAAGTCACATCCTCTAAGAACCCCTACTAGACTCCGAAAAGGTGAACCTCTTACCACCAAGACAAGTCGTGAGCTACATGATTCATGTTGGTCTTGATAGTGAGCTGTGATACAGAGGGAGGTGACAATAGATAGACCTGATATGGTTACAGTAACATAAGAAATGCAAAATCCCCTGACTTTATATTTATTAAAAAAATCTAATATGTATATTAGCCAGGAAACAACATGTTGTTTTTTTCCAGAAGAAAATTTCTGCAATCTAGAATTCATCAATATCCTTGTGTAGCGATTTTGTAATATCCTCCCGGGAGGCTTCGTTTTATATTGATCGATGAAAGAACCAACCGACTGACGTTTCGGACACTCTCACCTACTTTCCTTATTTACCTTCGTTTTCATTAAACATTCAAGTAGAAGTAAGGGAGAGAATAAACGAGGGTTTACATGAAAAACCTTCTAAGAAAATACAAAAAAGCTACTTATAAATACATTATCTTATTCATACCATGTTTATATCATGTTTGGTATTACGGTGTATGGATATGAGTGGAAGATAAGAGAAAAATCCTCACATCATTGTTCGGGTGATGATTGCTTCTTTTAAGAAAGGATTTAGATACGTTTTCACAGCGCAAATCCTCTAACTAAGATATGAACTTTGTTGGATTGGGGTCGTATTTGAAAAGTTTTGCCAAAAAATTATTTTTAAACGCATTATCAAATTATTTTGAAATGCTAAACTGGCATTGCACAATAGAGTCCTGGTACCAATTCTAATGAATGGAAGTGAAAATGAAGTCGGCAAAATATGGATGAAAGAATACTGAAAGCAGTAAGAATGCTATCTCTCAGACGAATAGGCATTCGAGTAAAACGATGTATAAATCATCATACAGTATGATAGATGTTATGTCGATGTATGATTTCCATTTTTTTTTCATTTTTACGACACGTTTTGGCTGACTACAGAAAGGTTTTATTTCAATAATTCTTATTTTTTAATAATTATTCTCATTTGACTATTTTTGTTTTATGTTATTGTAATAAAAAAAGTTTCAAAATTAAAAAGTGTGTTGTATAAACGAATTATTTCATCTTGAGTAGTGGTGTTATAAGCAGAAGAAGAAAATGATTTTTTTTTTAATACAAATAATTATTATACTTTTTTATAAGGTGCCGAAATTTTATGATTCTACAAATCTTCATCTACTTCATCCACATAAGATTGTATTATTTTTTATAAAAAATGAGACATAATATCCGGTACATTTTTTACAAGTCACCATATCCGACATTTTCTCCAAACGTGTTAACCTCGTTACGACGATAGCTTCCCTCAATTCCGCTGATCTTTCTGCTCAGTACTTAACCTTCCAATGATATAAAGTTCGCACCAGCGAAATGTTTATTGGGAAAACTCGACTCACTCTGCGCGAGGTAACGACCCAACTTCGGATATATCGACTCATGAATAATAATTTAACCTCAGATTGGTAAACCGTACCTCGTTAGGGGTGTCTTTATTGGGCGTACTCGTATATACACATGCCATGTACGGCGAGGCTCCATTGATCACTGCATCATTGTTTTAGAGTGAACAAGAAACATAATATCATCATACACGATGAAGAACGTCAATGACCCATATCACGAACACGTAAAACCCATATAACTTCTAAATACATAATTCACACAATTTTACGAAATTTTAACGATCAAAACCAAGATTACCAAACATAAAAGCTATTATTTTCTAATTAAAGTTTCACTATCTTTTATTTAAATATATAGTGGTATTTACCAAGCAATGCTTAAATTAAAAATGGATTGATATTACCATGAAGTGACTAATAAGCCGAAAAGAAATAAATGTTTTTCGGTGACTCTCCGAACATTTTTTTTTTACTTTTCGACATATTGCATTCATATTGTGCTGTAAATCTATCATGAAAATATAAGTACTTATATTATGCAAAAAGTATTCCTTTTTCAAAACTAAAAAACTCAATATTTACGTCTATGTCATTTTATTTTAATACAAATGAAGAAGAATATGAAATTCCGGGTATTTGCAGGGATTATGAAGTGTCGAAGGTTGGTTGAGTGATTAATTTACTCACGTGAAATATTCACCATTCTTTTTATGATTGACAAGCACACTTTTAAAATTGTAAGAACTCCTACATATGTCATAAAGCTCAAGACGATTTATGTATGAGTTTACAAGAGCAATCAATGGTTCGTTTGGTTTGTGAACAAGGATTTGGGAGCACCAAAAAAAGGCATTTTCTGTGTCTTTTTTTCTTTTTAAGAAGAAATGTAACGTTTTCGGATGATAACAAAAAGAAAGATTTTTAATTTTATTTGTGAATTTATTTAAAAGTGTTTTTAAAAAGATTTCATGGTATGGTTAACTAGGAATCAAATTATGAGCCTCCGACTAAAGATTCACGATATCAACATTAAATAGTCTCAAACTTTAAGACTTTATATTTTTCAAGTTACATTCTTTCTTTCCCTTAAAATAAAAAAAATGATGTTAATCATTGTTTATGAAAATATGTCCATATAAAAAATTACCCATTCAATTCGACAATCAGTAAATAAATCTATTCTCTGGGACAGATTCAAGGATTTTTAATCTGGGCCACCTTAAGAAAAGTTTCTTATTAATTTGGCGTAATCTTTTGGACTGAGTATTTTTTTTTCAGGATTCATTATATTAGTTTTATGCCTAGGTAAAAAACAGTAAAATAAACGGCATGTCTCGAGAGAGACATTCCCTTCCAAGATATGGCCTTTTAGGCTTTTAATTTTTCCTTTTTTTTTCTTCATATTTTTACTTGTACAGTAGTTCTGGCTAAGCTTTCTCTTTATTATTAAATGAAGTTGAAGATATTTGTGTTAACTGGAGCCATTTTTCTACTAAGGTTTATGAAATATGATATTTTTATGGAGATTGATAAACCTTTTGTGTAAAAATTATACGAAGTTTGGTTCCTCAGATTAAAATATTAATGTGACAGATTCCCTGGAAAAATAATTTATAGTCCCCTTTGTAAATTGGATTGGAGACCCTTTTAAGATTAATTTCATAGGTACAAATAGGTTTTGTTGAAATATAACCACTCTTAAAAACGTTTTGGGTAAGTGCCTACTTATTTTTAAAAAATGTGAATTTTTTGTTTGATTTTTACGACTTTTTCAAATACAATCATTTATCAATATAGTGTTCGATTTAAATTTTACTTTTTATATTTAAATATCTTAAAATATTTATATTTCATAAAAGTTATGAATAGTTAAGGCATAATAGTTAGAAATTCCAATACAATGATCAACAAATATAATCATTTGTGTTATCAATTGTAAAATGACCAATTATATTAAAACTTTAATTATTTGTCAATTTGTTCAATTGTAAGCATGATTAATACATGTTAGAGTTGCAATTTGGTATGTTAGTTGAAAAACGACATCGTACAGGCGTTGCTACCACAGTTTTTCCAAATATAGTACTCACACAAATATAACATATCTAATATATATATATGATTTATTTGTAAACACGCCTGAACATATTTTATTCTTCTTCTATTCCTTATCCACACTCTGTGGTGCATAAGGCACTGCGTCTTATATAATCAGTGTTATATCGATCGTTAAATACACGAAGGAAAGGCAATCAGCGATTTCAGGGTAATATTAAATTAAAATTGAGTTTTAGAAAAAAAATTATAACAAATTTAAAAAATATATATTTTAAGAACGACGTGTGTACAAATCAAAATAATTTTATAATTTGTGTATATAATGTATATCTAGCTACTCAAAAGCTTATTAATGGATTTGGAAAAATCTGTATTGAAATTACAAAAAAAAATATCAAAGAACACAAAAAAATTATTACACAGGGCACATGAATAATTATTTTTATGGGTGTTTTCAAAAAGTGTTAATTACGTTTTCCAAAATAAAAATCGGCCAGATATCTAAACGAAAAATCTAATATATCATTGCATATAATTTCCCAGCGTTAATTACAAACGAAGAGAGAATATTATTTCACGCCCAAAATATCATATAAAATTGAACCCCTAAATAAACCCCAACACCTTCTCTTGACAGTTTCATTAAAAGGGTGGTTGCCCTGTGTCTTATTTATTGTCGCCATTTCATTTTCAAAATAAAATCGTATCGTCAATAATTAAAAACAAAAGTTAATTCGGTCCAAATTCATAAGTATCCATGTAAAAATTCATAATACTTATTTACTTATTTATTTTCTTACAAAAATGTTTAAAAAATTAGTATATTACCTGTCACCGAGATTTTTACGTCTACCGGTTTCGAGACGTACCCGTCTCTTCGTCAGGACAATCACTAACGCAGCATTCAAACAATACTACCCTTCATGCTTTTAAAAATGAGTGGTTATATACTAATTTTATTAACATTTTTGTTAAAAAAATAAATAAGTAAATTTGACTAACCACAAAGTAAATGCTTTAAATATTAATAATATTGGAATAACATAACATTTGTTTACATTTATTATAAAATAACACAATAGATAGTTTCATACATATTAAATAAAGCGATACATTGTAAATACACAACATTGTAAATACAAACTTGAAGAAGTGAATATTACATTTTGGCATCTTAAAAATAAAAGAAAAAAATGTGATTAAGAATGCTGTTTATCGGCAAATATTATGCGTTACTCTGCTAAGGCAGTAATTCTTAATCCGTGAAAATTCATAAATATAAAGGGTGCCTACAAATATTCTAGAGATATGGTAATACATTAAATAAATGTAAATATTTATTTATATATTTGTTTAATCGCCTTCGTAGTGTCAGCATACTTGGATGCATGTCAGATTCCCAGGGGGCTTCAATTAAATAAAAAAGATATTTTCATAATATTTATTCAATATTACCCTGGATGGGTACCTGGATTGGAGGGTTCACCTTTTTTTATGTATTAACGATCGAGATATCACTGCATTTTTATTTATATATTAGTGCCCTTTGAAAAAAGGTTTGAAGAAGAAGGTATATAAATATAATAGGAAAAAAAATTAAGGTTTGGTTGTAAATGGAAAGAATAGTAAATGTTACACGCGTATTAATCCCTGAAACCAGCCAATGACGGCTCGTAATCCCTGTAAATACTCTGACATTCATATCGTTTTTCACCTCTGTTTATATATTAAAAATTATTTTGTATTTATTGGGATGTAAAAAGAGATAACTTCTTTATATAGGTTAAATAATATATACAAAACGAAGAATCGTAGCATTCTTTATAAAATTAATTAACTTTGTTTTCACTACTTTTTTATTAATACAATTCAACCTACCGGTTTCAACAAAACATTGTCAAAACAAACAAACATCGGTTTCAAATGTATTTTTGAAACCGGTAGCTTGAATTGTATTTAAAAAAAAGTGCTGAAAACAAAGTTAATTAATTTCATAAAGGTTTTATAAAATATGCCACAAAGTATCTGCGTAAAACATTCAAGAAATCGTAGCATTGTTTAGAGCACTCAGGATTGCTAACTCGTACTCATATCAGCGTTTAAAAACTACTTCTTCTTCTTCTTCTAACCCTTATCCGCACCCAATGATGTATCTTATTGACGTGGTGATCACACCTGCGCTTCAGGGGCCAGTCCAGGGTGTGAAATTACCAATATTTATTTTTACCATTACCTAGTAATCGAATATGGAGTCACCGTTACCGTAGATAAATACGCTTACTATTACACTACAGAGGGGAACTAACTTGCAAACTACAGCAAAAGTATACGAATTCCTTTAAAAAACCGCAAACTAATTCTGGTGATTTATGAAAACTAATAATAAAATTTTGAGTGTGTCCAAATACTTGTTCACAAAATCTGGATTATCTCCAATTACAGGAGTTATTTTCGTATTACTTTTAGACATCTCATCAAAGATGAAGAAGAATATGGAAGTCTGGGCATTTACGGGGCTGACGACCGTCATAGGCTGGTTTAAGTGATTACTTACTAATGTAAGAGTTTCTGCTTAATAAAAAGCTTCATTACATCTCACCAATAGATGTCTCTAGTGAAGTTCTAGTGATTCAAGAACAAGGTTTCTAAATTGGTTCATATATATATATAGAACTTCCAAGAATTTGAGTAGTGTGGTTGTCAATGATGGGTAGAATTGGTGAATGTTACACGTGTGTAAAGTGATCACTTAAACCAGCCTATGACGGTCGTCAGCCCCGCAAATGCCCAGACTTCCATATTCTTCTTCATCTTTGATGAGATGTCAAAAAATAATAAAAAAACTAATAATATTAAAACAATAAAATGTAAATATCTACATGTACATATACTCGTATATGTTGAATTAATGCACAGGTGCACATTTTACAACGTAAGAGGGTTGGTTTTGTATCACCATAAAACTAGAGATCTTATCAAAAATTTGTTCAATATAATCCACATTTTATAGTGAGCCTTCGGGATTCCCTAGTTTGCTGTAAAGTTTCGGGATTAAAGGTGTCAACGTCAATAGCAACCCTTCAGGACTCCGTGTCACTTTCCCAATATCGCTTTACTACTTAGATACGAATATTTCGTGACGTGTCTCGGTTTAAGGGTGTGTCGTAAAAACAGATATTGATATAAATGTTTACGAGATTTCTGACGTGGAAAAATCAATGGAAAAAGGCTCGTCACTTCAAACGCGACGTTTAGATTAAAGCAAATACCTTCGTAAATCAATGACGTACACCCTCTAAAATATATTGAGAGTATTTTCATATCAAATGTGTAACTTTACTTTTAAGTTTTTCAATTTCAAAATTCAATTAAAACATTTATCCGCACCCAAATGGTGCATAGGGCACTGCATTATATAAATACAGTGTTATCTTGATCAGCCCTCCGCTTCTGGTACCAGTCCAGGGTAATATTAAATTTGAGTGAAAAATCACTTTTATTGATTTCACCCCCCCTAGGAATTGAACCCGGGACCTCCAGAACGGTAGCCGGGCGTGCTAACCATTACACTACGGAGGCGGACATTTTTAAGTTAACTCAAGAAAATACTACTTTTTCTTAAAATAATATATCGTGACTCGTGTTTCGCTGCATTCCGCATCATCGTGATTAAAAATGCATCGAAACACGTGTCACAGCAGATTTAAGAAATAATGGTATTAACCAATTCATATTTAAATAAATAAATAATACGGTGTTTGAAAATGATGCGGAATGCATCGAAATACGTGATCACTCTTGTTAAAGATGTAAAAGAATCCCACTTTGGAATACCCCCTCAGACACATGGAACAGATCAATATCCGGCATGATATTATTTAGCATAGCGGTAGCTCTTCCCACAGGCATAACTATCGGCAGGTTGGTCCTGCATATAGGAATGTGAAACAATATATGCCGACGCTGTCTTGGCTAACTATCGGGAACATACAGACCATTGCTCCGGAGGATTTCAGGATAATCGACCATACCGCACAAAAATCGATAAAAATGCGTGTTCAAATACATTTTTGTAGAATACTACAACATGTTGAGTGTGTCCAAATACTTGTTCACAAATCTGGATTATCTCCAATTATAGGAGTTATTTTACATATTTTTTTTTGACATCTCATCAAAGATGAAGAACATATTGGAAGTCCAGACCCGGGGCTAAACCAATAGGCCGTCATAGGCTGGTTAAGTGATCACTTTACACACGTGTAACATTCACGAGTTCTACCCATGATTCAACTTAGTTCTACATATATGATCCAATTTCGAAACACAGTTCTTGAATCACTAGAACTTCACTGGAGACATCTTATGGTGAGATGAAAAGAATACTTTGTAGAATACTTTTTTGGCTATTGCTGATTTAACTTATTTGTTTTATCTAGCATATTTTGTGCTGGTTAAAGTGATTTATATTAACAAATGTATATTTGTGGATAAAGTTGCGTAGTTAGATAGGCCATTAGCTCATTTCAGAATTTTGTTTCGCCGTTCTTAGACTCTGTTTAAAACAGTGATGTACAACGCATGACCTTAATCTATCGAATTTCTCAAGTTCTTAAAAAGCTTTATTCTAATGTTTTAAACATTAATGAATAACTTACAAACTAACCATCATGCTATTTTTCCGCAGGAGTAGGCAGAGAAAATAGAACTCCACATCACTCTGTCTTTCCAAAAAATATTCGCCTCTTCCACACACATGCAACTTTTTATACATACCGGACGATTATTTCGAATCCTGATATCCTGATAATCCTGAATCATTTTTGACAAACTTGATAGCACAAAATTTCTTCTGCTTCTATTTTCAACTACATTTGCCTCTTTACCATTTTTCCTCACTCGTTCGTTTCACATGTCCAAATTATCTCAATACGCCTTTCTGTATTTAATGGATTATGCTTGTATCCCGTTCACATTTGCAAATACACTTTCTTAGTCATTCTCTCACTATCCATTCCCTACATTTGTCCAAACCACCTTTTAGAACTTTTCTAAGGAATTTACCCGCAAAGCGTCTTTTTTAGATGCTTGTCTGCAGGTAGGATTGTAAGGATAGGGAAGATAAATGTGAAAAATACATTACAAATACTCAGACCAATTGAAAAAAAATCTTTCTTGAATTAATTTTGCCATTGGCGGGAATCAAACCCTTGACGTCAGTTTCGCAGTCAAGCGTCTACCGAACTACGCCACTTTTCACACGTTTATTTAAGATCTGTAAATCTCGAAACTAGACTTGTTTGCGAAAAAATGGTGTTTTACAAGAGTTTTGTTTTCATATTTAAATGATCTGGTTATTCTACAAAATAAGTTGTTTAATCAATTAATATTACAAAAACTTTCGATATTACCGTGATATAAGCCGATTGCTCTTATCAATTTGGTCTGAGCAGATTAATAACATTTTGGATGTGTCCAAATCCTTCTACATAAATCTGGGACTTATTATTCTTCTCCATTAGGGACTTATTTTCTTTATGAACTGCCGCAAAATCAAACATAAAGAAATGTGATAAATATAAGTTTTAAGTATAAATCTATAAAGTCAAGTCTTTTATTTGTCGATCATGGGTAGAATGCTGAACTGTATACTATATAAAGTGATTTTTTAAACAGCCGGTGACAATTCGTTATCCCTGTAATATCCAGACCTTCATATTCTTCATCTACGTTGAAATGTCAAAATGTAAGCTACTTTTATTAAAATATAAGAAAAATAAGTGATTTACTTCTTTTCGTGAAAAATAATAAAAGTCGGAATATTATAATTTCAATTTAACATCCTGAGTAGCAAAAAATACAATTATCGGAAAAACTTACACTTTTTGCCAAACAAAAAAAGTGTTGAACGATATAAGGTTGTTCAACCCTGACTTGTATCATACTAATCTTTGGAATTCCCACAGTGGAAACAGTAAAATGAAACACGTGTGGATTTAACAAAGTTTTGTACTTTATTTCTATGCAGAGGCTTAATTTACAATTGAAATTATACATTTAAAAAAAACATTCATTTAACGTGCATGAAACATTAAATTATTCGGGACTGGGCAAGGATTTGATATTGGCACGGTACAATGTGTTCATATTACGTGTAATACAAACACATTTTATACGAAATATTATTTATTCATTTATATGGAGCGTACTAAAAGGTTTTTTTATCGTAGTACTCACAAACTCGAACTTTTGTGTACTTGAATAAAACAATTTTCCTCGTAATATTTTTATTAGAATACAAGCATTAACACAAACTATGCGAGTGTATATGTGTATGCGTATCGTTATTTCCGGTACTTGAAAGTGGTCAGGTCAGGAGTCGGAATGATCAGCGGGTGTGTATATATAAGAAGTTACATGATTATGGAAGAGGTAAAGATTGTTTACAAAGACAGATTGGTATGACTTTCTACTCTCTTTACCTAACCTTATAAGTTAAGTTTCGTGAAATTATTTGGAAAAAGGTATTAATTTTATTTTAATAAACCAAATAGGTTGAGAAATATAAGTTCTTTCATTGCATAAAGTTTTACTCAAACTCTACCACTTAAAAAAATACGTTTGGGGATACATTAGGTAAGGTGTAAGGGGGACACCCGAGAGATGAGGATATTAAGAAGGACACTTCCAGAGTCCTAAGGAACATTTTTACCAATAATAGTGATATTACTATTATTCTCTAAGGTTAATGTCAAATTTGCCTGGATTTCTTCATCAGAAAATTTAATTTTAATTTACATCGAACAAAGTGATACGATTAGTTAAAAATGTTTATACAATAACAATATTTAATACACATATAAATATATAGATATATATATATATATATATATATATATATATATATATATATATATATATATATATATATATATATATATATATATATATATATATATATATATATATATATATATATATATATATATATATATATATATATATATATATATATATATATATATATATATATATATATTTATATAAATATATATATATATATATATATAATATATATATATATATATATATATATATATATATATATATATATATTTATATATATATATATATATATTATATATATATATATATATATATATATATATATATATATATATATATATATATATATATATATATATATATATATATAAATATATATATATATATATATATATAATATATATATATATATATATTTATAAATATATATGTATATATATATATACATATATATATATATATATGTATATATATATATATATATATATATATATATATATATATATATATATATATATATATATATATATATATATATATTATATTATATTTGTATATATACACTAGCTAAAGGATTATTTTAGAAAATGGTCAACCTGAAGCATGGGGGAGATTTACAGATGGGCGTTCAACCTTTCTTGCAGAAAAATAGACAGGGAAATTTATAAGAGGCAAATTAAAACGGGTCAGGGCACATTAAAGGCGGTGAGAGATGACTCTCACGGAATATGATGTTTTGCCTTTTTATATTTTCCGAGCATAAATCCTGACCAAATGGTCGATTTGCGAATATTTAAGTGAACCTAAAGGGCTATTTGAAGAACTCTAATAAAAAGAATTATTTATATCCCAACATTAAAATTGAGTTATTTCTGAAATCTTACGGCCAATAGGGATATTTTTTATCCAGTGATTGATACCGTAAAAATCGTGTTTAGAACTGTAACGGTTGAAATTGAAAGGCAATTTTCAGTAGAATAACAAAGGTGATAGTTTAAGATATTATTTCATTTCAAGGCATTTGTTCTGTTTTTGACAGAGTTTTGATTTCACTGTGGAAATATTTAATCTTTTTTTAATATTTTTTTTTTGTAGATGATAGTTGCATTTATTATTGAGTTTGCTTACAATGTATGTTTATATTTAGATCATAAAGTCAATTTTTTATTTACTCTATTAAAAAAAAAAAACAATGTAAGAATTTAAGGCTGTGAGACAGAAATGAAAGATAGGCTAAATTAGGGATAGTTAAAAATACTAAGATATGTTGTTTTTGGTAATATGGACGAGTGAAGCAAATGAATAACGAAAGAATGATTAAAAAATATATTTGGCCAATGTGAGTGGAAGAATAGAACGAGGACAGATCATTCAGAATCTAAAATCTGGTGTGGTCAAAAGTCTACATAGTCGGAGAGCATGTATGACTCAATGTTTGGATGTGAAAGAAGCTAGGAGTGTATGTCAAGACAGCAGAGTGTCACGCATTATCCTCTCTGCCTATCTCTGCGGGGAAACGGCGTGAAGGTAGTAGTAGAAAATAACACGTTTCATTTTAATCTGTATTGGAGAAAAGAGGTATAAACTAGTGTGAGCCAATCGAGAACTTCTCAGCATTAGCTCATTGCTAGGATAAAACTACGTAAAAATCCTCAGGAGAAACTGCACTGTCGTCAACAGACCCTTCGTATCACTATATGAGGGTTCGGCATTTTATGTCCTAGCTTTGTTTATGATACCAATGTCCCTCGCTATTTTTATCATGTACGATTTCACCTCTCGCTCTCGTGAGAGTTCCTTGTGAATTAACACGGATCCGATATCGGATCGGTCCTCACCCAGGTTTCTGCCACGCGCCTTCAGCTGTTATCTTTGAAAGCTGAATTATTTCAAATAATTTCCATGTTTTAAATATTTAAAAAAAATGTCGTGGATAAAGAAAAATAAAGATGTTTTCATATCTTTCATAATTTTATCCATAGTGGACTTCAAATTCAACGTTATTGAGTTATCAATAAAAATGCCTTTTTTTATTGTTTGTTTATATTTTAAAAGTATTTTTAACTCTTATTAACAAATGCTTTGCCTGATTTTTTTACCGTACAAAAACAGAAGTGAGTTTTTCGACCCCTCCGTTAATTTTGATCCCAAATTTGAAAAAAATGCGATTTATGGAATTAAATGAAAATACAGTTTCAGGTGAATTTCTGTAAAAGGATGTCGTAAGGTCTTGTAAAAAGGCAATATCGTGGAAAGAACTTTCATAAAATACATGTTTTAAAGTGTACACCCACAACACCCTAGAATACCTAAACACACTAAAATACCCCGGAACTTTCATTTAAATAAACCTTTTTTTAAATGTCAAAAAGGACTTTTTTCCTTATTATATATTTTCTGCTTATTTAAATATTCAGTTTGAGACAAATATGTGTGGTTAGTTAAAGAGCGCTATCATATTTATACTTGAGTGAGTAGGAACAAACCTGAAAGGTTTCACCTAAAGGATACGTTTAAATTGACTTTCACGTAGGCTTTTTCCTGCAAAGGATAATCGGAAGCTTTGTTTTTATTTGAGAGACTCCGCGTTTATCACCTGGGTAGAATTACATATTCAAAAACAAACCGATGTCAACGTCACTTTTTGTATGGACATTGATTTGCATATACTTTGATCAGTGATTCGACCTTATAGGATCGTGGCGTAATTGGTTCAGGTGGTTTTCGATGCAAACTTCAAGTAGCCGAAAAACGTTTTTGCCGTTTTTGCTTCTCAGAATATAAATGACTGGAGGTGGGAAAAACGTAGAATATATTATGTTGGAACGAATTTCAGCTTATTTACCATAAAGTTATCTTATTCAACTGCAAGTTTATGTACAGTTATTTGTACCTTGTTTGATGTTTTCCTTTGAAGTATTCTTAGAAATGGGTTTAAGCTCTGCATTTATTTATTTAACTTTTTTCCAAATATGACATACAGAGGTGATTAGTCTCGTTCATGAAGGACCAATCGATTAAAAATATATTGTTTATATTTAAAGTACTTACTTTGTGATTTTCCATTTTATATTTAAATTATACTTTGTTTTTAAATCACTTTAAATATTTAATTCTTACTTAATTAAAATGTCCACCGGTTTCGAAGCTAACCGCTTCTTTATCAAGAGTGATTTATCAGTCTCGATATGATAAGCATTATTTAGAGTATTAATTATTAGCATATCTGAGTATTAACCAGTTTTGATAAAGAAGCGGTAAGCTTAAAAACTGGTAGACATTATAATTAAGTTATAATAAAATATTTATACTGATTTTAAAACAAAGTTACATTTTAATATAAGTTTAATAATTTTTGTATCTGCCCATTATTAATACTGTATTGCATTAATTTTGTAAATGTACTTTTGCAATGTTGTTGATTTCTTTCGTATGCAAGTTGTAATTTGATAGACTTGGAAGCATGGTTGATGGTAGCGCCTTTAGTTGAAAAGTTTGTGGAGTGAATGATCATAGATGATCCAAATGAACATAGGTAAGATTCAGTCCGAATTAGATCACATGTATTTTTAAGAAGGAGAGCAAGAAATTGTTTTTTTTAAACTTCTGATTGATCAAAATAATCCAGTGTCTAAAATAAAATTAATAAAATAAAGTCGAGCGAAATTCTATCCACATAAAATATTTTTAAAAAAAAGATACCATTATTCTTAAAATAATGTAAAAATTATAAAATAATGTAAAAAAATGTATATCATTATTCTTAAAATAATTAAAATAATAATAAAACTTTAAAATACTATTTTAGTTTATTAATGCTAACATAACAGTTTTAAGAAGAAATTATATTATTAAAACCAGTCATGTTTAATAATAATAATAAAACCCTTATCCGGACCCCAATGGTGCAAAGGGCACTGCGTCATATAAACGCAGTGTTATCTTGATCGTTTACACATGAAGGAAAGATGATCAGCCCTCCGCTTCAGGTACCAGTCCAGGGTAATATTGAATAAAATATGACAGTGAAAAAAATCACATATATTTAATTTATCCCCCTTGGGAATCGAACCCGGGACCTCCAGAACGGTAGCCGAGCGTGCTTACCATTACACTACGGAGGCGGACATGTTTACACTGAAAATTTTCAAAAGTAGGGTAACTTAAATAAAACATTTAATAATAATAATAATAATAAACCTTTATTCCAGCTTGACCAAGTGGTGGGTGCAATACTTAGTCAGCCATATATGTTGGTCCTGGTTCCAACTCTAATGTATGGAAGTGAAACATGGAGTTGGCAAAAGAAGGATGAAATTAGACTGAATGCAGTCGAAATGCGATCTCTCAGAAGAATGTGCGACAAAACGATGTATGATAGATGTACGAATAGTGAAATAAGGAAGGAATGCAAAGCTGAGACAAGCATTATCGATAAAATTAAGAAAGGTGTGTTGAGATGGTTTGGACATGTAGAACGAATGAATGAGGAAAGAAAGGTAAAACAAATTTATGAGGCGAATGTTAGCGGGAAAAGAAGCAGAGGAAGACCGAGAAAAACATGGCACGATCAGGTATGCCAAATACTTGAAAGTGGTCAGGTTAGGAGTCGTTACAATCGGCGGGTATGTATGAGGAGATGCATGAACGTGGAAGAGGCGAAGAAAGTTTGCAAGGACAGAGTGGTGTGGCGCTCTATTCTCTCTGCCTACCCCTGCGGGGAAGCGGCGTGATGGTTAGTTAGTTAGTTAGTTATATTTATAATATGAATTAAATTTGAATATTAAACGCTTTCATAATTTTATTTGAGTTTATTAATGTTAACATGACTAGTTTTGAGAATCATAAATGTTGTGGCAACAAGTCATGTTTACATAAATAAATCCAAACAAACCCAATAACAGTATTTTTTATATTAAAATTTATTGAAGACTACATACGAGGACATAAAAAAAGAAAGCCTAGATAAAGATAATAAATGCTTTCTAGAGGCGTGATAAGTAATTTATTACGTAACTTTTTCAAAACTTTTAAGGGGCAGGCCTCAAACGAGTTTTTATATTTGCTCACGTCAAATAAAACATATTTAATACTCGACTTCCTAACCCTTACAACTTTTCCGATCACTTTCCAAAGTTTCAGTGAGGGACAAACTTTCCTGAAAGTTTCATGACCCGTCATACGGGGAATACAAAGCTAGAGAGAGTTTCCGTAACTATATCTAATCCAAGGTAAATCATATACTTTTTTGAACGATTCAACATGTTGCAAAATATTACTCCTTTTATTATATATATATATATATATATATATATATATATATATATATATATATATATATATATATATATATATATATATATATATATATATATAAATATATATATATATATATATATATATATATATATATATATATATATATATATATATATATATATATATATATATATATATATATATATATATGTATTAAATATTGTTATTGTATAAAAAATTTTAACTAATCGTATCACTTTGTTCGATGTAAATTAAAATTAAATTTTCTGATGAAGAAATCCAGGCAAATTAGACATTAACCTTAGAGAATAATAGTATTATCACTATTATAAAAATGTTCCTTAGGACTCTGGAAGTGTCCTTCTTAATATCCTCATCTCTCTCGGGTGTCTCCCTTACACCTAAATGTATCTCCAAACGTGTTTTTTTATGAGATAGATTTTGAGTAAAACTGTTTGCAATGAAAATACTTACTTATTTTCTAAATAATTTCACTAAACTTAACAAATAAAGGTAGGTAAAGAGAGTAAAACGTTATACCAATCTGTATTTGCAAACAATCAAACAATCTTATTATATATAAATATATATATATATATATATATATATATATATATATATATATATATATATATATATATATATATATATATATATATATATATATATATATATATATATATATATATATATATATATATATATATATATATATATATATATATATATATATATATATATATATATATATATATATATATATATATATATATATATATATATATATATATATATGTATATATATATATATATATATATATATATATATATATATATATTTATAAATAGTTTATTATCAGTTTATTACAAATAAATAATTGTTTAAATTATGCAATATTAAATTGAACAAAAATAAAATATAAAAGCTTGTATATTTATAATTATGTATATGTCTAAAGCGTATGGTTAATCATCCATTTTTTCGTATATTTTACGGACAATATAACACTGATGTAAACTTTTTACACTATTGGGTGTAGATAAGAGTAAAAAAAAGATCTTTAGAATTCGAAAGTTTTGTGTACGAACAAAATAAGGCTTTTTTCCCCAGTTTTTATAAAAATTAGTTTCGTTACTTTTTTTTATTTAATTTGTTGTAACTGCAGGCAGTTGGTAGAATTCCATTTTAAAATGTTAGGTTATATATCCAAAATAAAAAATTGGATTGAATTCTACTTTAATTACATTTATATGATAATATGTGACGCGTTTCATTTTAAATTGACTTTTTTATTCATTCACAATTTAAAAAAATCGACTTAATAAATTACACTAGTTAATTTACGCAGTAAAGTAAATTGGATATTGCTATACTTTGTCACGCCTTTATTACACTATGCACAAGTGTACACGTTGAAAATATAATGATTATAGAATGTACAAACATGTAAGTTAAACTAAAAGTGCCATTACCCGCTCTATTTGCCATCAACGTACTCGTGTGTTCCCAAAATGGAAGCTTTTAGATTCAGTAAAGCTATTTCACGCCTTGAATAGCTGCCGAAGCAACATGCAGTAAACCTGGAACATTTTCACCCCCCTCAGATTTAAAATAAACATTTTAAGACTATTTTGATCATAAAAACAACATAGAAATTGATTTTTTTGACACTTTTTATATCAGACAATTACGGCAGCAGCAGGCACCTCAGTGGTTGGAGCGCTACGTGCAGCGCAGTCAAGGGATAACTGGAGAAGAGTCATTGCTTCTGCAAGGGTCACAACCCTCAGCAATGAGGATTAAGACGGAGAAGAAATATCAGACAGTTTTCAAACTACGCTATTCAACCTTGACTTGCCAATTTATATCATAGGTAACACCCTCCTCGTCGTTCATCGTTCACTTTGTGTACTACTTAAATACCACTTAAAATGAAACTCTGTTTTGAAGTGGTATGTTAAAAAGCGAAAGATAAATAAAAAGGGATAGTTTTATTCCCTACCACATACTAAATAATGATTTTAAAATGCAAAATTTATCATAAATGTTTCGACTGAAACAATGAATTAGTTTTTTTTATACTGAAGAAGGTGTAAATTTGAGCATTCATTATGTTTCTTGTGAAGACTTGGAATACATTATATCTTTTGTGTAACATTCATCATTCTATTCATTATTGAACATTCATATTGCATTAAATTTTAAAAGATAAGTAAATAAACATGCTTGAGTAAAAGCAGTGAAAACCATGTCCTTGGCTTTCTGTGATTGGCATTTGGTTGATGGCGCTAATGAAACTTATGAATGAAGGAATCCATTTATGGTTTTAATCTAATATGTTTTGAATATTGAAAGCATCAACTTTGTGGATCATACTGATATATTATTTCGAGAAATAAAAATACTTTGTGTTCTGATCCACTCACATTTTTACTAACCAACTAGTTTCGGCAACAACCTGTTGCCCTCTTCTCTTACATTTATTACTAAAAGTAATAAATGTTAGTATTACTACTAATAGTAATAAATGTAACTATTAGTAATAAATGTAACCCTGAAGAGGGCAACAGGTTGTTGCCGGAACTAGTTGGTTAGTAAAAATGTGAGTGGATCAAAACACAAAGTATTTTTTTTTCGAAATAATATATAATCTAATATGTTTATTAACATTTTTTTAATTATTTAATAAATTAAAAAACATAGAGCAATAAAATAATTTGCTAGATATTTTAACATATCTTTATACTAGTTACGCTGTTCTTCTACGCTGTGCTGAAATAGGGACTTTCACTAATCGATTATTGTTTATACTTATGAATTATATAATAGTTTTTTTCATATGCATTATTTTTTTCATTTTATATTTATTCATTTATAATTACAATCAATAAGTGGAGAAACCCAGATTTGTAAACAAGGATTTGAACACATCCAAAATTGTATCCTTAGATAAAACTTTGTTAGATAAAATAACTTTATTCCTTACGAGAAAGGGCCGATGTATCAAAAGATATAAGCAGAAATTTAATATTGTATTTTTGTGGGCTAAATTCCGGCGTGGTTTAGGCATGAAATTTGAATTTCCCTTTTAGTAAGTTATAAAATACCCAAAATAAATAGAAACACGAATAAAATTTTCAATTTGCATTCATACACACCTAACCCCTTAACGCTGAAATAAGACAGACTCGTAAAATATGCAGAGAGAAAATTGAAAAAGTTTCCCAGTGAACGTGTTAATATCTGTACAACAGTACACTCGAATTATCGTGGCTCGCCGAAGTATAGTCAGGTCCAAAGTTTGCGGCACGTTTCCTTTACGCTTTTTGAATTGCTTCGTGGTCGTTTTCAAATAATACTAAGGGAAAGGGTCGTGTTCTGTTGAAACCGTTGTTAAAACTTTAGGATTTCGGAAAACCTACTTTATGTATTGCAAATGAATTGAAAGTTTATAGTCGAAACCATTTCTATAGCCCTTCTGTACATAAAATATTCATTGCGCTCGAATACCTTCCTTTTTTTCTCCGATATGTTAAGATAATATATATCACATTTTTAAGGGAAAATGAAAAATATATCCGCCTTCGTAGTGTAATGGTCAGCACACTCGACTACCGTTCTGAAGGTCCCGGGTTCGATTCTCAGGGTGGAATCAAATAAAAAGTGATTTTTTTCAATCTTATATTTATTCAATATTTCTCTGGACTGGTTCCTGAAGCGGATGGCTGATCACCTTTCCTTCAAGCGTTCGATCAAGATTATACTGCGTTTATATGATGCAGAGCCCTATGCATCATTGGAGTGCAGATAAGGGTTTGTATGAATGAATGAATGAAGTAAAATATCAACCACAAATATTGTACTAACCTGCATAAAGATTGTTCTCATGGTATATTTGTACTGAAAAGAAATACGCACATTTTTTTCTGATAGTGGAAGTAGTTTTTCTTAAGTAAAGACACTTCTGGTAAAGAAAATTTTGGTATCCATTTGGATCCATCCATTAAAAAATAGCTTTTTCCATCGGAATTTGTTTAACTTTTTTGCGATCGAATAATAAAAATGATAACAAATTCTTTCAAAGTCCCTTACACTGTCAGCGGTATATGTAAGTTAATACGTATCAGTATGTATAATCCATCACCATGTTCTAAACCAAGGGTAATATCGACAGGAAATGAAATATGCATGATAACGGAATATCAAAATCTGAATATATATATATATATATATATATATATATATATATATATATATATATATATATATATATATATATATATATATATATATGTATGTATATATATACGTAATTTTATTTTTGTTTTCCAAATGTTTGTGCCATATGTAGTTGTACTATGAATACATATGCATATTATCGATTTGGGATCCAAATTATGATTATTGCGTTTGAGTAAATATTATTTATCAACTTTAATGCTGCAAAAAATGCAATACGTTTCTTCTTATAAATGCTGCTTAAAATTCCAGACATTCCTGTTTCTCATCGCCAATAAACTCATAAAATAAAACACGTACATAGCTTCATTTATTCCACATCGTCAATTGTATTATTAAACCCACAGTTATAAGCGGAGTACAGTTTGTAGCGCAAATACTTTATGGGAAAGTCGATAAATTTAACAATTTTCATAGATATTAAAATATTTTATCTCTTTATGTCAAGTAATAAAGTTATGGACCGTTGCAAATTTATGAGGATGAAATAAAAGTTTACGTTTTAACGGCAAGCATCATCTGTAAATTGTCTACGCTTTTGAGCATCTAACAATTTGTCATTTTAAGTATTAAAAGTAAGCAATTTTAAAATAAATATATTCATAATTTAAAATCTTAACAATGATGAATCGTGGAATATTGTGGATGAGTATCATCGTTGAGCAACAAACTAGACAAAAATATCGAAATCTTCTAGTACACAACCATGATACACGATTTACACAAAACGAAGGTCTGATAGTCCCAAGAATCAACAATAAATATGGAAGTCGAACACTGCAATATATCGTTCCGAACATTTTTAATTTGTTGCCGACGGATGTTAGAGGTCAAAATAAAAGATGGAACAAAGGCAAAATAAAGGAATGGGTAAATGATCAAGAGTTAATTTTATGAACATTGTAAAAAAGATTATATTGTTAATTTTTCTCCTTTTTTGTGTGTATATATTAGGTTAAAATGGTTAAAAAACAATAAAAAAATGTATGCAAAAAGAACTCCACCGACAAGACACACAAGGTGGCTTGGTGGGTCTCTGCAAAATAACTTTTTATTTTTATTTTTAATATATGTTAAAAATTGTGATTTATAAAAATAAATAAATAAAAAAAAAAAAAAAATGAAGAAGAATATGGACGTCTGGGTATTAAAAGAGCTTATGACCTATTATAGGCTATAACATTCCACCCAACTACAGTTTTTGGAGATTCTACGTTCTATTTCGTTATAGTTCTGTAAAAAAGAGACTGAGCTCTAGTGCTTGGAGATAGACTTTTTTTATTTCTTTTTTTTGATCATTTTATACTTTTTTTTGAAATATCGCTGGGGAACTTTTTTTTTCATCTGTAACTCCCGAAATTAGTCGTTTAAAAATAAATTTAATACTTAAGTGGTAATAAATAAGAGTTTTTGTTTACAATTTAATCATGTGTTTACCACAAAGTGTACTACAACGAAAAAATTAAATGCAATATGGATGTTCAATATATTAATAGTACAAGATAATTTTGATTTTCGCAAAATACGTACTGAAAAATTAAATTTTCATTGCACGAACTTTATTTCTAAAGTCAAGAGTGTAGAAAATATGATACGATATTTATTTTGATTATATACCGAGTTGAAGTAAATATTTATTCTCATTTAAATAGTTTTGTTAAAGATTGTAGCAAAATGATATTACTCCTAATCATATACATATATAGTTATATAAAGATATATAATAATCAAACCAAATGTAATCTTTCTTACAAAATCATAATTATTAATCCAGAAAAAAAATTATAGCAAGAAAATCTAGTATGGGTGAAACAATGTAGAATTTAATACTGTTTTAGGATTTTCTGCAGCATTATAAACGTCATTTTATTTTATTTTATTTGTTCGGGAATTGTACAGCGTTACATTTAAAAAAGTACATAATAACAAAAAGTTACATTAACAATAATAAACATTACATTACATTTACAAAAATAGTTACATTAATAAAAATAAAGCCAATTCAACATTTATGTTATAATTACTTTTAAAACATTAAGATATAGAAAATTAAAATTAAAAGTGATCAAAAAAAGAAGTAAAAATTGTTTAAAATGATCACTGGTTTTAATGATCACTTCTTTCGTATAAAAACAATACATATTTCATCTCAACTTGAGATACTAATAAATAAAAATAAGCGAATATAGTGTACATGCGATGCTTCTTGGGGTGTCTTAAGAATCGATTAAGGTTTTTTTCCTCCCCTATCCATAACCACCTAACTCCGTTTATAAGAAGACACGCCCAGGGTTTAGATTGCTCAATTCCGGAAATAACTCAATTTCCCTTACTAATGTTAATCCAAATAACGACGTCACTTTGGTGAACATTATCATTAAAAAATGAATTAAGGCGAGAAATTAAGGAAACGAATTCAAAAGGTGCTTTTGCCATCTCCTTTATTAAAAAATAAAATTAATTTTGCCTTGTTGATCTACGCTCCATTACATATCAGTAATTTATATAAACTCAGATGAAATCGGCAAAATATAAAACAAATTACTAACTCAACAATCTAACAAACCATTACTCAGCTTCCTCGCAGGAATAGGCAGAGAGAATAGAACGCCACATAGCTTTGCTAAGCCATAAAACTTTTGTGTTTATACATATTCAAAAAATACAACATTTATAATTAAAAAAAAAATAAAAAATTACTAATATGCCTTAGACAACACCGAAATAATATAAGTTTTACAAGTTCATATTTATGATATATGTAGATATAAGTTCCAACGTTAAGTGATCACTTAACCAACCTTTATAGGTCATAAATTCTGCATTTACCTAAATTTCCATAGCCTTCTTCATTTATGTTGAGAAGTCAAAGAATATAAATTTAGAGTGGAGAAATAAATAATCAATTAAATAAATTAGTAAAACAGTGGAGAACTTGAAATTTGTGAAATAGGATTTAAACACTCTCAAAATGATGTTCAAAAATAAATTGCCATGAGGGTATTGATATTAAAAGGTTAACGTCGAAATGAATGAACCAAATACGTGAAACAAAATAATGACATTATTACGTTTGTATTTTCCCAAACAAAACCATTTTCCATTCACGATTCGCAAATCACCTGTCAGAGGATTTTCTCACTTAAATTTATCACCAAATTCTTCTGGCGTGGGTTGAAACACGCCTGAATTTAATTTATGATTTAACATATTTAGAATATCATTTATCAAATCAAGAGTAAGAAACATTTTGATTTCGGCATGTGATTCTGTCTAATGGGAGAATGATTTATTGACTGGGAACTTCAGACGACTTTGTTTGAGTGTACTTAACCAACCCGGTGTATTTGAAGCGTTTTCTGCAGCTAATCAATTACGTTGAAAAGTTTAAGTACTTATTTACATTAATAACTTACTAAATTATTTTAATTTGCTTTTTAATTTGCATTTTTAATTTGTTTTCGACGGAGGTCAGATGTCAAATTTAAAAATGGACCAAAGGCAAAATAAAATAATGGGTAAATGATCAAGAGTTAATAATATGAAATTGTAAAAATATTTTTTCCTTTCCTTTTCGTTTGTGTAAAATGTTAAAATAGATAACAAAAAATTTTTAAAACAAAAAAGAACTTTAGAGACAAGGCACGTCAGGTGAATTTGTAGATCGCTGCAAAAAAAAATATATATGGATATATATAGAGATAAAAAATATATATGTACATATATATATATATATATATATATATATATATATATATATATATATATATATATATATATATATATATATATATATATATATATATATATATATATATATATATATATATATATATATATATATATATATATATATATATATATATATATATACATATATATATATATATATATATATATATATATATATATATATATATATATATATATATATATATATATATATATATATATATATATATGTATATATATATATTTATATATATATATATATATATATATATATATATATATATATATATAAATATTTATATATATATATATATATATATATGTATATATATATATTTATATATATATATATATATATATATATATATATATATATATATATATATATATATATATATATAAATATAAATATATTCATATATATATATATATATATATATATATATATATATATATATATATATATATATATATATATATATATATATATATATATATATATATATATATATATATATATATATATATATATATATATATATATATATATATATATATATATATATATATATATATATATATATGTATATATATATATACATAAAAGATATATCTATAAGAAAAATACGTGATGCGAAAACCATTGTTTTATCTCAAAGAATTTTGGTATCAATAAAACGATTATATTTATTTCCTTTATCTCTTCGTGCGTCATCGGCACTACTCAGAAACACAAAGCTCAACTAAAATACACAAAAAGGCGATCGGTGGTAAGAAAGAAAAAGTCTCGAAAATTCCCAAAGCTTTTGAAAAAACTTTCCCTTGAAAGCTTACAACGCGCCGACAACCACAAAAAATCGTTCTTCTTTGTAAATTAGCAACAAACGAATAACCAACATATTTTTAGAAAAGTACAAAAGTATTTTTTTTTCACAAAACCTCACGCCTTCCGAAGGATGGTGGATATAAAGCGAAATATTTCAATGATCACTTTGTTTCCCGAATGGTCATTAATAGGACGTGACGCCTACAAAAAATACGTGTTAGTATTGTAAAGGAAACTACACCGTTTCTTTATTGAAGGGCGCTGTTGATTTAAATTGATTTACTTCAGGTACAAAGTAAAAAGCTAGATACTACATATTTAGTTTCTTATTTTAATTTTATTTTTTTATCCTTATTTCATATCTTTAAATGAAGTGTGCAAGCCTCGAAGGCTCATGTTGCATAAATGTTTTTAACACTAAATAACCGACATTAAGAAATACTACACATTAAAATTATTCTAAAAAACAACTACAACAAAACAATTAAAACCTTTATTTAATCCACGTCAAATCTACGTCAAAGTATAGAGAATACAGACATTTTCTTCATAGATTGATTCATCGGTCACTTTCTTGATAAGATCTACCCCTTTTTAATTTTAATTTCACTTGCCAATCACCACTTTTTCATCCAGTTTATTGAGACACGTGTTTCGATGCATTATTTTGCTATGTGCACAAATGCAGTCACAATTGATCATAACAAAAAATTGTATTTACCAAGTGAAATCCCAATAATAAAAAACACAAAATTTTTGGTTTACACGTTTCTTAATAATAATCTTGAATATCGCAAAATATACTTTGAATGCCGTTTTAAAGCTATCAAAAATATCCGGTGCCTTAAAAAGGTTTCTTTATTTTTCAGAAATTTGCCATATATTATTATATTTAGATGTAATATTGGATATTTATTTGTGTGTGTGCACGTGGTTTTAATTTTTATAAGCTTTAAATATATTTTTTTCTCATTAGCAATTATGTTCAAGAAAACAGCAAGTAGGTACTTTCAATACTGATTGGATCGTGTTCAAAAGCAGTTGACAAAATAAGAAAGAACTTTAAGTAAACACTTTCATTTTGTACGAATATTACACAACAAACAAACTTTAAAGCCTTCAAAAATAGAGTACAAGTTTAATTGAAATTTATGATTTGCGAGTATTTACGTTTAACACGAATTTATAAATTTTGTGGTAAAGAACATCTCATTAAATTTTCTTATTATAACAGGTGATGATTATAACATTCTCATATTTTTTTATGTTCGAAGAACAAAAGCTTAATTGATAACATGGTTCATTCACATAAAACTTTTCCGTGAAAATCTTACGTTGGTAATGATTTTTTTTATTATTTCTCATTTCGCTACTTGGTAAAAATAAAGCTACACTACAATGTTTTTATATTTATTTTGATAAACATGTTAACATATTTTATGTCAAAACGCGAATATAACATTATTTGAAAATAAATTTAAGGCGAGAAATATTGTTATCGTCAATTATCGTCGTGGTTTCAGAAACCGCAGACGTTGTCTGAAAACAGTGCCGGGTTTTGCCTACGTGGCGCCCCTGCGGAGTTTTTCTCGGTCCCAAAGCTTTCGTCAAATTTGTCGAGCTTTCGACGAATTTCAAAGCCGTCAGCTTGGGTTTTTTCTCGACCGGAGGGAGAGACTATCGCTCAAAATTATTTTAACTTTGGAGGAACTTTCAGAACTTGATGCCTTCATTTTTTGAACGACCGCGACCCCAAAAAAAGACGTGTAATTCACCTTTAGTTACTGCGAGTTGAAAGCACTCACTGACATTAAATAAAGACGTATACTTACTCATATGAAATATAAAAATAGAACAACAAGTATTTGGACACGCTTGTTCACAAATCTGGATTATCTCCAATTATAGGAGTAATTTAATATTTTATTTTTGACTTTGTTGAAGTTTTTGGACTTTGCATACAAATGAAAGAGTTTCTGCTCAATGAAAGCTTCTCTTATTTCATCAATATATGTCTCTAATGAAATTCTAGTGATTCAAGTGCTGTTTTGAAATTAAAGCATATTATATGTAGAATTTCCAAGAATTTGAGTAGTATGGTTGTCAATCATGGGTAGAATTTGTGAATGTTACACGTGTGTAAAGTGATCACTTAAACCAGCCTATGACGGTCGTAAGCCCTGTTAATGCTCAGACTTTCATATTCTTCTTCATATTTGTTGAGATGCCAAGAATAACATTAACCATATAACGCTTCTTTTTTTACAGAAACAATCTACCAACGGATGAAATTGAACATGTGATCAAAAGATACCAAGAAAACAAACCATGTTTTTCATCATCTTTGTTGAGATGTCAAAAATTATATTGTGTATTTTATACTGTGCCGAACGAATCACAAAATCGGAATAATAGGTTCATTATTAGGACAAATCTCGATCGGTTTCGTTAATTCATCGTTTACGAAAAAGGACATTCCTCCTAGGGCGAGCGGGTGCTGAGAAAGTAAATGCGAAAACAAGGGAGACGGGAGACGGGAGAACGGAGAACGGTCCCGAAGGAACAGTCGGTCGATCGTTGTACCCAATTTAGTTCTCGAGTGTTCTCAGCAGTAAAGGCATCGCAACGGCAGCTGACTTGTACGGCCATTGTGTCGGGACTCGATATGATTGCCTTCCGCCCCTCTGCCCGCCTGGCATCCCGCTCCGGGAGGCTGGTTGGGGAGATTAGGAAGGCGGGCTAAGGGCCAGTTTTTCGTCTCCCATTAAACTGGAGTGCTCACTACACCGTGATTAACTAAGCTTGAACGAGACTGTGATTATATTAAGCATCGGCCCCAATCTGCTAAAAAAAACTTTTATTTTTACATATGTCGTTTATCAATATATCATGAATTACGAAATAAATAAAGGAAATCACACACATATATATATATATATATATATATATATATATATATATATATATATATATATATATATATATATATATATATATATATATATATATATATATATATATATATATATATATATATATATATATATATATATATATATATATATATATATATATATATATATATATATTATATATATATATATATATATATATATGTATATATATATATATATATATATATATATATATATATATATATATATATATATATATATATATATATATATATATATATATATATATATATAAATATATATTTGCAACCCAAACTAATAAACCATTATGCCACTTCATTACAGGGGTAGGCAGAGAGAATAAAGCACCACACTACCCTGACTACAAACATTCTTCGCTTCTTCTAAATTCATGCAACTCCTCTCCATTTGAGTGAAGATAACGATGTTTTCAAAATACAACCTATTAGCTCCTTTCGTAATACCTATATAAACGAGTATATGTATGCAAAAAACAATTTTTTTTAATATTAAAGATTGTTCTTAATAATAGTCCGCCTGGGAAATTTTGAAAAGAAAGGATACATTTTCCATGTATAGCATGAAGATTGTTAAGGAAACACTTGTTTTTATACCACTTGAGTTTATTAATGACTACTAGTTTCGGAAGCTAAACTTCCATCGTCAGGTCTGAATAATATCAGTTATTATTCAGACTTGACGATGTAAATTTAGCTTCCGAAACTAGTAGTCATTAATAAACTCGAGTGTTACAAAAACAAAAGTTCTCTTAATCATTTTAAGATGTCTTACCACAAAGTAAATGCCGAAACAATAAATAAAATAGCATGAAGATATTCTTAATTGCGACATACTCCCTAACTACGCCAATTTGAAAATCAGTGCACGCCACTGATACACGCATTTATATATTCCAATTAAGTTATTTAATGAGCAATGAAAAGCAATGATCCATAGACAAGTCGTTCTAAGAGCTTACATTTACATTAACATTAATTTCGCGGATAATCCAATTTTATTGTCACGCGAAACGGGATTTTCTTTGCAAACAAACTAAGAGACAATATCGTTGTCATAAGTACAAGAGCGTAGAATTGTTAAACAATTTCGTCTGCTTGTATTTCTCAAGTTTCCCTCTAAAGAGAAAATAACAATGTGTTTAATACCAGGAAAAAAGAAGGTGATAAAGATGAAAGACAACTGAATGTTTCAGTAACGTGATCACTCGGAATATGTTACCGTTTATTTTTTTAAACAAAGAGGCTTAAAGCTGTAAGATATAAATAATAGGTGGAAATGTTTAAAGGGAATAAAATATACTGTTTTGATGATGAAGCCATTTGAAGAGTTCAATGCGTAGAGTGTTACTTGGGTTTGGGTCTTCAAATAATAAGAACAAGACGTTTCGGATGTCGTAAAGGAATGCGAATTTTATATTCTGGGAAGGATAACCTGCTCACGTTAGGACAAAAAATAAACATTTTATTGATAAAATCTCAGCATGTTAAAAACGACATAAAGATGAAAAAATTTAAGCCAAGAGAGTCAAAAGACAAAGGAGACGTTAATTCCAGTAGGTGAAAATGTAAGTAAATGTGGTATCGTCACATAATAAAAGGTGTCTGAACAGCCAAACAGAACAATGAAAACTATTTTTTTTAAATCGTAATGGTTATGTTTAAAATATCAAATAATATGCTTTTGCAAACATATTTTTAAATATAAGGTTGTTCCAAAAAAGTTCAAAACTAACTTACTAACAAACCACTTTTCCGCAGAAGTAGGCAGAGAAAATATACACCACTCTATCTCTGCAAACATTTCTCGCCTCTTTCACATGCATGCATCTCTATAATCAATATCTGAAGTACAAATTTTGTTGTTCGCCATTTTATAATTAATTAAATAAAGTTGCACTATATAAAATCACTTTACATATCTAATTATAACTCATTTACGATGTGGACGTTTATAATATTGTTTTATAAGGTATTTAGTGATTTGAAAACATACGATTCAATTATTATTAAGGGGATATTCGCTTACATAGAATTCATTCCACTAGAGACCACCAGAGAGGTAACATGTCTGTTCAAGCCCGTTTTTTTAAAGGGATATTTATTGGATATTAATTTTATTTTTTAGAATGTATATTTCTCCTTCTACTTCTTAACTCCTTATCTTTCAAAAACTATTTTTTTTATAACCATATAATTATTTCGAATAAAAACTTGGTGTTTTAAGCAAAAACTTAATGAAATAAAATGTGACCTAGATTTAGAGAAAATTAAGTTGTGACTTAACGAATACTGTGCCTTAATGATACCAAAAAGTAAGTTTGCTTTACTTTAAATTTTTATTTTTTTATCTATTTTCTTGACAATTTATACATCATCATTTTTTTATAAGAATATATATGTTACAGCAACTGTGTTTAAAAAGTACACTAATTGTGGTATTTAGTATTCCTGATTACGACTCTTACAAATTGATATATTTTACATAATTATTCACGAACAAACACCAACCTTACGTAAAGAATACAAATAAACTATTTCTTTAAGGCACATCTACGGAAATTAAACAACAATATATTGAAAGAAGTGAAGGTTTGTTTCTCATCGACATTTCCATATAAAAAGCTACGTTTGCAATGCAGGGATAAATAATGTAAAAAACCGTCTTATCGTGAGAACTTACAAACAAAAGACTGTATATTGATACATTTTACCCATTCTCTTACACACCTGGGAATATTGCAATAAAAAATGAAACGAATTTTTTAAATATGTTTAAATTTAACGGGAAAACCCGGGTTTTTGACCCGGGTATTCCTGGGTTTTGAAAGATTTTACGTACCTATTCGAAAATCCGGGGAATTTTTAACTTAAACGCAGCAAATACTACTCATATTTCTCGATTCGGAACCGAGACCGCATTCAACTCGCACACATGTGAATACAAAATACAATGAGATGGAATGAGATGGAAATATAATGACGAGGGAGGAAATTATTTAAAGTTTAACAAATAAATGTTTTACAACATTTTGAGTGTGTCCAAATACTTGTTAACAAATCTGGATTATCTCCAATTATAGGAGTTATTTTCATATAAGATATCAATATAAATTAGCCAGATTTGTAATCAAAGATTTAGAGACACTCAAAATATTTTGAATAAAATTAAATGTTAAATTAAATGTTTAATAAAGAATTTACAACGTTAAAAACCGATCGGTCGTAAGCCCCGTAAATGCCCTGACTCCCTTATTTTTCTTCATATTTGTTGAGAAAAAATAATTAAGAATAAAACTACTATAATTGGAGAGTATAAGTATTTGGACACACTAAAAAATAAAGACTCTTATATACATTTCATGAAGGTCTCTACTAAATGATTAAAAAAAACTTACTTTACTCGACCATAGATAGCCGCGTAAACGTGAAAGAAGTTGTCAATTGAAGGATATTTACAAGTTCCGAAAATTGAGTAGTGTTGTAGTCAATGATGAGTAGAATGGTGAATTTTGCAGTGTATAAAGTGGTCACTTTAACCAGTCACTGTCAGTTTGCGAGCCCAAATAATTCTCATACTCCTATATTCTTCTTTATCTTTTTTGAAACATCAATATTTACATCTTCTTAGTTAAGATGAACCCAGAATTTGTGAACAAAGATTTGAACACAAATTGATATTTCAACATATGTGAAGAAAAATCTCTACAGAAGGCCAAATCCCAAATTAACATTCTTCTTCATCTTTGTTGAGATATTTAAAAAATATGTATTTTATTTAATTAATAGCGATCATGAACATCCACGCTAAAATTTAACATAGAAAAGTTAGAACAAATATGTGAAAAAATCTTTTGTTTTTTTTCCCTCTTTTCTTGTTTTTTCGGCTTCAAAGTGTTCCATACCCTACTTATTTGTTCTTTCAACGAGTAAATAAACGAATGAAGATTTTTGTAATTTTCTTTTTAAAAACATTGGATTTCGTAGACTAAGTCTTAACAACAACGAAGGCTTATAAAGTCCCCTTCAAAGAATTGAGAAGAAATTTTATAATGATTTTAAGCATTCTGTTATTTCGAATTAAATATCAATGTAAAATATATAAATATCAATACAATACCTATCTCCAATTTCGACGACTCAAAATTATTTCTAGTACTTTAAAAAATTAATTAAAAAGTAAAAATTAAGGGGTGTGAAGCACCCATGAGGTAGTATTTTACCAAATTGGTGCTATAAAAATTGTACCAAACTATTCTTATTTAAGAGAAAATTCTTACTCTAGATCAATTAATTATTTTTTAATTACCTGTTATAAAGTAATTATAGTCTTACTCGTAATCACTAAGTTTATGGGGTTAAAATTAAAATTACTTACTAACTATCTTGCTGCTTTCTCGAAGGAGTAGGCACAGCGAATAGAACGCCTCACCAATTGTCTTTGCAAACTTTATTCGCCTCTTCCACTTCTTAAATTGCAACTCCTGATACATACCCGGTGATTATTTCATCTTCTAATGACTTTCAAGTATTTGAAATATTTTATCAAGTTAAGTATTTTTCGGTCTTTCTTTGCTCCTATTTCTTCTCAATTCTCCTCATCATTTTGATTTAGCAGGTTGAAAGGTTGACAGTAGAAACATGTGAAATTGTACTGTACCATTATATTTTACTAGTTTGTTAGTTTGACTTGTAAGTAAATGAAACCCTTTACGACTTCAGTAGGTCAGATAACTCAGCAACCATTAGTATTTTTTTTTAAATAAGTTTTGTGCTGCGCATAAAACTTGAGCAGAATATTTCTTCAGAAAATGACTGCGATGTAAGCGTTTTTAGGGATATAACTTTAGTATGCAATAAACTTTAGCATTTTATTACTATTTTTATAAATCAAGATACGAAGATAAGTGTATTGTTAGTAAACGTATGAATGATTTATACTATTTATTGAACATTTTTTTACATACAAAAGAGCTTAAACTAAAAAGATTACTATTTCGAAAAATAAAAATACTTTGTGTTTTGATCCACTCACATTTTTACTAACCAACTAATTTCGGCAACAACCTGTTGCCCTCTTCAGGGTTCAGTCATAAATCAAACCCTGAAGAGGGAAACAGGTTGTTGCCGAATCTAGATGGTTAGTAAAAATGTGAGTTGATCAAAACAAAAAGTATTTTTATTTCTCGAAATAATATATCAATATGATCCACAAAGTTAATGCTTTCAATATTCAAAATATAAAAAGATTACGGTTAAACATCAAAAGAATCTCTAATATCTTTCAAAATTGATTTTAAAATTATAAAATTGAAACTACACTCATAACGTACAAGATCATGCATATTTTTTATTTATTTTTTGAGTTGGCATAATACTTGCAAAAAAAAATTCAACAGTTGAAATATATGATTTGTTTAAAGCACAAAATATCCTTGCAAACAGCTGCCATCAATTTTGATTATTGTATTGAATTTGAATTCCAAAATTGGAAGAAAAGTGTGTATCTTTGGTTTTTTGTAATTATTTGAGAATTTTGATAAAAAAACGATTATTCAAACATAACCGATAAATTTAAATATTCATGAATGTTTATATTACTAACGTATTTTTGAGGGTTAGAAAGTTCATGCTTTGTTTTACTTTTCACCCAATTCCTATACTCGTTCATTCAAATTAAGTTTTAAACTTGTGTTTGGGTCTCGTTCTCATGTATTCTGATATCCTGGTAGCCGTTACAAAGTGCTGTTTGGGTTTTCATAAATTTATTCAACTTATTTATCTCACTTTACCTTGTTTCACCATATTAACCGAACAAACAAGTATTCATGGTGTAAGCGTAAACGATTTGGACCCTCATACGATATATTCAAGTCGGAAAATTTATCAATCAAAACATTACCTTGATAAACGGGTAATTTTACTATGACATTTTTTTATTTTTGTTATAAAAATCAGTCTTCTTCTATATTCTCCTTGGATTTTCTGCACATCATTTTCAATTTGAAATGCATTTATTTAATTATTTCATCAATTGATTATGTAATCAGTTTGTGAACAAATCAATCAATTTTTAAGTTTAACTTGGTATTTACCACTTTTTCATTAAATCTATTGTGACACGTGATTCGATGCATTCCTCATCATTTTAGCGTTGTTTGAAAATGACGCGGAATGCATCAAAATACGTGTCAGAATATATTTTGAGAAATTATGGTATTTAACAAGTAAAACTTACATAAAAATGCATTTATTCAATTTTAAAAAATTATTTTATTTTTTCAATATTCAATAGTTAATAAGGTTTTGTCGCTATGGGTTAATTTGCAAAAGAGGAAACTATGAGTCAAATATGTAATCACAATCCATAGATTATTATATATTGCACGTTTTGTACGTTTATAATTTGTACGTTTTGCAATTAATAATAATTGACTATTTAAAATTATGTGAATTTCACTATCATGACAAAATTCAACCTTAAACTAAATGTCACAGTAAATTGGACTAAGGACTAATATAAATGTTTCTGCTTAGTAAAAAGCTTCTTTACATCTTACCAATAGATGTCTCTAGTGAAGTTCTAGTGATTCATGAACAAGGTTTCTAAATTGGTTCATATATATAGAACTTCCAAGAATTTGAGTAGTGTGGTTGTCAATAATGGGTAGAATTGGTGAATGTTACACGTGTGTAAAGTGATCATTTAAACCAGCCTATGACGGTCGTAAGCCCCGTAAATGCCCAGACTTCCATATTCTTTTTCATCTTTGATGAGATGTCAAAAAATAATATGAAAATAACTCCTGTAATTGGAGATAATCCAGATTTTGTGAACAAGTATTTGGACACACTCAAAATGTTGTAAATAAATTATCTGGTCAAAGTATAAGCTTAATAATAAAAATGAAAATGGTATTTTCTGGCGTTTCTCATGTGTGTGATTATAATCCAGGATTCGGATCTTACATACTAATATAAGAGTTTCTGCTTAATAAAAAGCTTCTTTACATCTCACCAATAGATGTCTCTAGTGAAGTTCTAGTGATTCATGAACAAGGTTTCTAAATTGGTTCATATATATAGAACTTCCAAGAATTTGAGTAGTGTGGTTGCCCAGTTGCCCGTAAATGCCCAGACTTCCAAATTCTTCTTCATCTTTGATGAGATGTCAAAAAATAATAAGTAAATTGGACTAGATAATTTTAAATTTTTTGTATTTTTGCCTTTTATTAAGTGTATAAAGTACTTTTAACTAACGGTTTCGAGCAAATGTTATCATTCATCATGTAAAATTACGTACGAGTTTTTATCATACGTGTTTTTAAAAACTGATTTATTTTTTAGTGACATACCGCAGTTTAACTGCCGATTTTCAAATATTATATACCAAAAAATTCAAAGTATTTTTGAGATTTTATATTTTTAGTCTATTTTGTACAAATATTGGTTTTGCAGTGATTATTTGTCTCGCTTATGATGTACAAGGATCATATTCAGTAAAAGGATATTTCGACCGCCCCTACGTATCTGGAAATTGGTTACTTTACAGGAGAGAGCTTAGAAGATTTTTTCAACTTATTTGTTTGTTATTAATTAACGGTTTTTTTACAGAAACACGATTAAATAACTTATTAAATCGTTTTAAAACTTAATGCTTTGTCAAAATTAAGTAGTTGGCGTTTTAGGAGTAGAGTTTATTTCGAAAATTCGATGTAGATAGCGTCTTACACGCCTGAATACTAGGCGTAATTTATTTTATAATTTTTTGTTTGTTTGTTTATATTTGTAGATAACAATCAGTTGATAATATACACCAAATATCTCAAAATTGACAAAAATGTAGTCAGGGCACTTTACGTAGGCACGTCGATTTATTCAATAATTACCAAGAAATTTAGTGTGAGGATCAGGGAGGATAGTCAAATGCGGTCTGTTTATGGGAACATCCTTTTTCACTACAAAAATTTCATGAAACTAATAATGTTTTATTGTTTTCAGGTGCACCATATTTACTGATCCTGCATAAAGGTAAAATTATAATCAATAAATATTTCCTATAATTTATTTTCTAATTGATTTATGTAAATCTCACAAGCATAAACCCATATATAACTAAATGTTTTTCAAAATGCAGAATTAAAAAAATAAAGGTTCTTCTGCATTCTACCTGGGGTTGAAACCGGGGCCATCTGTTGGCAACTTAACAAGGTGATTACTGAAACCAGCCAAAACCAAAAAGAAAATTTTGGAATACACTGACTTTTTATTTATTTTTTGTGCTTCCTTTGTTCAGATACAATGAATACCTACATAAATATTTAAGATAAAATATCTCAGATATTAATACAAACTACACAAAAATCTAATCAGGATCCCATGTAAGGCATTATCACTACAAGGTTAACAAAGATCGAATGGAAACAATTTATATTTTATTTGTGAATAAATACATTCATTTACTATATTTTATTTCTTCAAGCCCTTATCCGCACCCGATGGTGCATAGGGCACTGCATCATATAAACACAGTGTTACCTTGATCGTTTACAAACGAAAGAAAGGTGATTTAGTGAGATAGTCTTCCGCTTCAGGTACTAGTCCAGGGTAATATTGAATAAATATTAGAGTGAAAAAATCACTTTTATTTATTTAACCTCCCCTTGGAAATCGAACCAGGGACCTTATTGCGGTTTGCCACACAAACACTTAAAACTTTTTCCGGCCGATATTAAGGGAACAATTTCCTCGGCGAAACTACGTAAGTCAGAATTAACTGCTCACATACGTCTAAATGGCTCGCAAGAACCTTGTGTTTTCACTTTCTTACGCTTATACCCCTATTCTGCGACCTTTAACTTTACCCAAATAGTGTGGCAGATACTCAAGATAAATGAATAGCAATACACACGTAGCCCTCAAAGGGTTAATTGCTAGCAATAATACAAACTACTTTATTAAATAAGAAGTTTCCACGTTCTCTGGAGTTACTTTAAGTAAAGATTTGGGAAAAAATGTTAACTCTTTCGTACCTGATTCCTTTTCTTTTAACTTAGTGGTTTTATAAAAAAAATTAACCAACTTACCATCACTCCGCTTCCCCGCGGGGGTAGGACATGTTTTTCTCGGTCTTCCTCTGCTCTTTTTCCCAATTTCATTCGCCTCATAAATTAGTTTTTCCGTTCTTTCCTCACTCATTCGTTCTACATGTCCAAACCATCTCAACACACCTTTCTTAATTTTATCGATAATGCTTATCTCAGCTTTGCATTCCTTCCTTATTTCACTATTCAAAAATCTATCATACATCCTTTTGTCGCACATTCTTCTGAGAGAATGTAAATAAAATTAAATAAAAAACATCTGAACATTAAGTTATGTTTTTATTGAAATTAGTAAAGACGTAGAATAAATACTAATATAATGGATTAAAGTGTGTACATTTCATGTGGCGCAAATATGAAAAAATCGTAACGTCAGTGATATATCATTCTACTTCTTTTGGTTAAAGCTTTTCGCACATAAATGTTGCATAGGGCACTGAATTAACTTTATGTAAACCGTTGAATATATTGAGGCCTATAAAAAATGCAAGATTAGTTACAACTTCTAAAGCTTTCGGGGTTGTATCCTCGTACTCATAAAATTTATCGCATAGCTATTTAACCTCTTGTATTTTCTATTGAGGTAAAGCAAAAGATCATCAGATGCGATTATTAAATAAAAGCACTTTTTTATTGATTGATTCGGCAATCACTTAATGGTAATATCTATCCTATTTTAATGAATGTTTTACCTGGTAAATACGAATATTTTTAAAATCTCTCGTGATACGTATTCCTATGCATTTCACAACACTAGTGTAGAAAATGATACGGAATACATCAAAACACGTGTCTCACTAGATTTTAAAAGTTAATGGTACTAACCAACAAAACTTAAACTCAAAATTACTACATTTAGTTAACGTTTGAAAAAAAACCTTGATGATGGAATTTTACAGGTCACATAAAAGTTGATTTCTATTTCGTTCTATCCGTTATCCTGAAATATTGAGCAACCCTACATGGAGCCACCTCAAGCCGCAAACGGCCCTCAGCTCGAATATGCGTACTTAATTAACCAAATTATTTAAAGCCTCAGCCCAAACAATGAAATTGATATTTATGAAGAAAATCTTTTTTAACGAAATATGTTGTATCTTTTACAATAGACAACTTGTATGTTTCCATATATAATAACAACAGTAAGCATAAAAAAATGAGGTAAGCGAGGCAGAGGAAACAAAGGAAAAATTATATGATAGACAGTTAGGATTCCAATGATACTAAGTAATATATCTGTGAAAATTAATATACTATGGAAATGGTATAACTATATTCTAATATATGCATTATGCATATCGCTTATATTATAATTGTTGTTTAATTTTTGTATATATGAGGAGATGCGGAAAAGTCGAAGATTATTTGCAGACAGATTAATGTGGTTTTCTATTCTCTCTGCATATCCCTGCCGTGAAAAGGCGTGATGGGTGGTCAATAAGTAAGTTTGTTTTAAATTGTAAATATAGTGCAATACAACAAATTCTATAGAAAACGATCCATTAAAATATACTATTCATCTCCCTAACTATTTAGATAAATGAAAAAAAAATCTACAGAGGAGTTTTTTGAAATAGATAAAAATTTTAAATTACGCTTTACATAGCAATGCTGTAGCAGATAGTTTTGTTAGAAGTAAAATATTTTTTTCGTAGAAAAGAAATCTCTGATAATTTTTTCCACAATATTTCTCAAACTGTGGAATAAAACAGGTAATTATAAGTTTATATTAGTTTTTAACCAAGCAATGTAATATCTTAATCTGTTAAGTTTAATTTTCACAAATTCATACTTTAATTAACCTCTTATAAAGTCAGATGATCAACTTTGGCCTATTTATAAGGGGTAAATATTTATACATCTTAATTAGTTCTCAAGTAATTAATTGTCTAAGCTCTAAGTAGGATTGAATCCCTCGCAAATATTTATGTACAAAACAAAAATAAAAGAAGAAACGATTAAATATCATTATCTCCTGGTACCATGCAGATCGGATTATATTATGTTAATTTATTGAATATTGTTTAATTGATTCGATTTATAAATTTATTGGCAGTTACTTTGCGATAGTGTCATTTTATTTTTTATTATTCAATTATTACTTGGTAATAACCACTTTTTCTTACAATTAATTGTCGTCACACTTGTTTCGATGCATTTTGCAACATTATTAAACGTCGTATGTTATGTCTAAATTTTACAGTTGTGCTCCCAAAAAACTGAATGAATGATACTTCACGGTCGGTAAAAATTCACACAAACGCAGTTTTATTTGGTCAGATTTTTGGTTTTACTATGTCAAATATTATCTTCGTTAACCACATGTTCAGAAAATAAATCACTCTTTTTACTTTATTGAAGTCTTAGTTTAAATGACCAATTACATGGTACGTCAAATATTAAAAAAAAAAAGATGTACATGAAATTTGACTCAAAATAGTGTTACTCTGTAAAATAAAAAAACGACACTTAAGTCCATCTCAAAACTGATGTAAAGTTGCCATCTTGGTTTTTCTCTATCGCCTACTGTTTTACAAGCGAGATTTTTTTTCAATTCAAATTGAAAGGCTTATATTTCATTACATAAAATATTTTCCACCTACCTTTAAACAGGGTGCTATAGTAGTAAAATTGTGAAATTGGTAAAAAAATTTAACAAACTTCAATTGTTTTCATTACACGATTTTAGTGCCACACTACCCTGAAGAAGGGTGAGATTCCTAAAAGGGTGTTAACGTTCAGTAGGAGGTAATATTTCACAGTATAACCAACAAATTTGTATTCCATTGTTAACCGAATCCGTTAAATCTACATTCACATATGGTAATTTAAAAAATGCTTGAGAAAAGTACTCATAGTGATCCTGGGTTAGCTCATAAATTTGATTTATTTAGGTAATACAAAATTGAGTGGTATTTTAGCGAAATTGAGATTATCGATATTTTTATTTCGGGAGTTTTCTCTAGCTGGAGAAATATTCTAGTAAGGGAAAAGTATCACATAAAATCGATGGATATTTGAAACTGATACGAGTTTGAGTCAGATCAGCGTAGATTTGAAACTAAACTACTATCTTTTCCTGTAATTTTGTATCGTTCTCAAATTACTTCTTTGCGGTGAACAAATTTCATACATTTACATTTACGTTTACATTGGTCAAAAAGCAATACTTTAAACTTATTTTCGATAAAGATTTTAAAGATAAGTTCAAAGTAAAACTAGTTAATTAACAATATAGTTTCTTTCAATCGTTGACATGCTTTTCTTGAACCTGAACCTAACTCTCAGGTGGGTCTTGTATTTAAAAAAAAATGTTTTCATGTCGAATCAAGTTTAATAACATTTTGTTTTATAAATGACACTTATATCTATATTACAATCCTAGCTAATTAATTTTTTAAAATCTTATACCTCTTAAAGTATTTCAATGGTTTATTTAAAATTTTTACCCAATGATGCATTTTGTTTCACATGTGTTTTTTTATATGCCTGTGACTAGGTTTTACTTGTGACAGATGAAAATATGCTTTTTGACTTTTATGGCAGCATCATCTGTTAATCGTAACACACGCATTACTAAACATGGCTCATGGCAGATGGTATGGATATTTTTTGACAAGTGCTGTCGCTTTTTTTAATATTTTTTGCAATTCATGGATGTTTCATATTTTTTAATTTTTTTTTTAAATATTTTATTGCTTCACAAGCATTGTTAAATTAACCACGGTAAAAATATGTGCCTTCTACTTGATTTTTCCCACAAAAAGCATTACTACTCGTATAACAAGTAAAATCAAATTATCTGTTGCAAAAATTGGCCCTTATAGTATATGAATTGATATTGCAATCTTTAAACAATAAAATTTATGAATGTAGAATCATAATAGATTCATTCATTTATCAAAAGTGTCGGGATATGGTCCTGTGGTTAGTGTCGCGGACGCTTAAGTCAGAGTTTCTTGGTTCGAACCCATTGTACCACATTTTGATACCTATTTCTAATGATGAGCCGCTTAGGCTCACAGGAAAAGTATTAAATTGAAGTATTTTTGTAAATAAAATCACAAATATTTCTCTTTAAATTAAATTCAAAAAAGCTAAAAATAAAACTTTATTTACAGATTCGATAACTTCAACCATGTGTATCCGCCTGATATTAAAAGAATCAACTTATTTCAATACAGCATTCCGCTTTACGACGCATAAATTTGAAAACATCATTTATTAAAACGTAAAAAGCCGTTTCCCGTTATAAAAACGGGGGAAAATTAATGAAACCTAAACTCGACGGTGTTTTCAATTTCCGTTTTACTTTGAGTTACTTGTACAGAAGCAAAAACACAATTTGCGAAGTTGCAAAATTGACATTTACCTCGACTTTGGTATTTACATCACCCAATATCGGCTCCAAAGCGCTCGTAAACACGACCATACATGAAAACATTTTCAATTATTGGAATAAAAAGTTTCAGGTCATACTGTAAAGTTATGGCTCTTGACGTACGCTATGTTTCAATACTAGATTATACATAGTTAAGGCTATATCTATGTAGATAATTGTAGCTGTAGTAAGTTCAACTTTGCCACTATTTTGTCAAAAACTAAAACCTAATATAATTTTTTTAGGAAAAAATGCCCTTCATATGGTTAAGGAAAATCATCCGTAAAATATTGCTAGTTCTTTTACTTTGGATTATTCCATATTTAAGCAACTAGGAGCTCTTAGTGAGTCACCGTTTTTAAGAAGAGACTTTTTTTTTAAAATTATTTGTGCTGCCAATGAAATCGTAAAAAAAACTAGAGGTAAAATAACTGTGAACAGACTGTATGTAGAATGATGCTTGCCAGATTACGTGGGTATTCACACGGTTACGGGATGTTGTTCTTACCACTATGTCAACAACATGCCCATATTCCTTACAGTTATGAATGCCGTTCTTCATCCCAGTATAATACTTTGATAAAATAAAGCAAATTTCAAAACCGTTACTAAAAGACGACCAGAAGTAAAGTTAATTTTATTTACAACATTTTGAGTGTGTCCTAATACTAATGTTACATTTCTGGGTTTTTATCTGCTAAGGAGTTATTATTACATTTTTGACATATCTGCAAAGATGAAGAAGAATATGGAAGTCTGCGTATTTACAGGGTTTATGGCCTGTCATAGACTGGTTAAGTGATCACTTTACACTTGCAACATTCACCATTCTACCCATTATTGAAAACCACCAAATTTTACTCCTAGATAAATTGATCCATCTCATATATGACACAATACATATCGCTCACTCCTTTCAAGAACGTCATATATCAAAAAACTTGATTTTTAAAGAGAACATTTTTAAAGTTTAAAAATATAATACAATGTTTTTAAAATAAATATCAAGCCACTTATTGAACTTTTTACTGTGCAACAGATCTTTTTAGGTAAAACCTAAAGGTTTTTTCTCCATTTAAAAAATATTTTGTGTACTAGAAAATAATCCTCATACTATAACTTAAATTGATATCTCATCAACGATGAAGAAGAATATGGAAATTTGGGTATTCACAAGGCTTGCGACATGTCATTAACCGATGTAAGTGATCACATTAGACGCGTGTTACATTCACCATTCAACCAAAAATATGCGATTTTGAATTGGTTGTGTATAAAAATGGCTCTTTATAAATAAACCTGTTTTTTTTTTAATTTATTATTTCACGGTCAGTTTATTGTAGATTTGAAATGATTTTTTTGTACGGATTGGTAGTTACAATGTGATGATATTCTTAAAGAAAATAGTTAGAATTCCAAAAACACAAATGAGCAAATATTTTCAATGAAAACTAAAATCCGTAGCCTGCCTATATTTTTATTGTTTTGTATATTCCCGCCACATTTTTCGCTAGAGATGACGTCACCACTCGCGGAATTACATAATTCTTTTCATCGAGAAACTGAACGCTTTCAATTAGGTAGAGTGCTTGTAAAAGATTCGCGCCCTTATTAAACGTTCCAAGTTCAAATTGGTCTCGTGGCCTTGTGCCTTCTAGATAATACACATGTCATGCTGCATTGTTGGTTTGGCAACACAGCTTTTAAACCGTGACTCCCGAGCAAGTTCCGTTCACACCGCTGTGGATGCTTTATGATATTGAAAATTTTATGTTATATTAAGTCCTACTTTGCCATAATATATTAAAACTTGTACCAAATAAAGGTGTCATAAATCTTTTTTGCAGTTTTTTGTCCCATAATTAATAATTTATAAAGTAATTTACGAAATATTGCTCGAAACACTAAAAATTAAAACACTCGTGTATGAACACTTTTTAGTCTAAAATGTAAACAATAATTGTTACGAGTACATTTATTAACTCAGAAATACTTTTAGTTTTATGGTATATTTAAATCATCTTCTTTTTTCTGCGGATCAATAAATAAAATACATAATGCTTTTTCATGATCAGAAGTCACCGTTTATATGTAATACCCACAATATTACCTTAACTGTTCATCATTTTACCTATTCTTTGGTTAAGTAAAAAAATACGACGCAAATGCAGTTGGCAATAGAAAAAGAGGAAGACCGAGGAAAACAAGGCATGAACGAGTTTTTCAAATACTTTAAAGTGGTCAGGTCAGGAGTCAGGAGGAATATTCAACGGTTGTGTTGAATAAACGGTGTTGACGTTTTATTCTCAATACCTACCCTTTAGTAAAGTATGATAAATTAACAACTGTTTTTTTTTATATTTTACAAACATAATAGTAACATATTTAATATTCCTGATAAGTTATTCTTATTTTAACATTAAGGTTAAAATAAAAAAAGGAACATACAAAAATAACTAAATTTTATGACAAAGTAAATAAGATACGTAAAAAAGTCAACGTGGTGCTTAGTTATTAGTTAGTCAATTTATTACGATATATGTTAAAAGTTATAAACACATGAGGGTAACTGTTCGTATATGGAAGGCATTGCATGATAACAATGAAAGTAAAAATGTGACGAGTTAGGTAACACTGGATATTTGAACTTTTTTTTTCCTTTTTTGCGCTGTCGGGTTGGGGTGAAATATTAATCACGCGATCGAATAAGCAACTTTTATCGAAAGTCATTTAATCCTGAAGTTCAAAGTCACGAACTTTGCAAAGTGCCGTAATCGCTGAGACCGGTTTCGAGTTTCCCGACATAACTATTAACGCTATTTTATGTGCAAGTGTGCCTAAAAATTATGACCAGATTTCGTGGACTGAAATATGAAATTTCAGAACGTACCCCATTATCAACACTTTTCTATTTTCCCTGAGCGTGAAGTATCGTTTTTATTTACGAGTTCTAATACCAACTTTCTGTTTACCTTATTTGGAAAGGTAAAATCAGTAGGTATATATGAGAATATTAGTATATGCATTTTTTTTAATGTCCTTTTATCCACAATAACCGAAAAAATAGTTATTGATGGTTAAATCAAGAAAATTATACAAAATAACAAATAATTTTTTACTTAAAAAATTCTGAATTACTTGATCATATTAATATTTTTAATATTTATTATATTTACTTTGTTGATCGTAATTTAAAAAAAAAATGTTTTCAATAATGCTTGTTATATTAGTATATAACCACTCAAAGAAATTCAGACTGCCAGTTTCAAGATAAACCTTCGTCAGGACAATTATTTTACCAGCATGCAAACAATACTACCCCGTCACTACCAAAGCACTATTCGCTCACTTACAACTACACAAAATATTTATCACCTGCGATTTTTTGTCGACACGAGGATCAACATGTACTAAGAATTGCAGAACTACATGCACATAAGGCTGAGTTCTGACATAATCTGTTTATAAACTAGTCGGTTGATAGTATTTTCACATACATTTATGCAAAAAAAACAAAAATAAAATAAATATATATATATATATATATATATATATATATATATATATATATATATATATATATATATATATATATATATATATATATATATATATATATATATATATATATATATATATATATATATATATATATATATATATATATATATATATATATATATATATATATATATATATATATATATATATATATATATATATATATATATATATATATATATATATATATATATATATATATATATATATATATATATATATATATATATATATATATATATATATATATATATATATATATATATATATATATATATATATATAAATACATTAAAATAAAATTTGTGATAATTTCTTTGCCTTAATATGGCATTTTCAAACTAAAAACTCTTTCATTTATTTCCCAATAGTTTTGATATTTTGACAAAACGTTGCAATTAATACTCATTTTTTTCATCAATTTTCATAAATAAAAATGTATCGGGTGACAGGATTTTCGTGTCGTAAATTAATAACAATTCAATTAATACGAGACAAACTACAGTTCCATTAGAAACGTTTTACTGGCACTCAAAAATAATGTATAAAAATAATCATGTTTCGCATAAATAAAACAACACTCCCCGCAATATCAATGTCACTTCTGAACGCGACCATAAACCTTTAAGAAATTGAACCGATATGGAGTTCCAAGGGTAATCAATCACACTTTGCCAGCATTAAGTATAGCACTAAGTCATTCCTAGAAAACACCGCCCGAATTCGATAAGAACCTAAACGCGTTCAGAAACACCGTGGAACATTTTTTAAGCGACATTATTTGAGTTAAGTCTGCATTAGCTTACCTAGACGCTTTTTTGCGAAACGAGATAATGATAATGCGACTTAATGTTCATGCTCAATAAACTTTTAGGTTAAATGTAACATAATGCTCCGTATTCAAGTTTGAACCTCGCTACCAGTCCAAGAGTATTATTTTATTAAATCCTCATTAGGTTGTATCATTTCTTTAAACTGTCGAATAGAATATTAGGGCATACTAGCAGAACGCATTAAGTCACAAAACTATATTCAGGGATAATAGTGTTTAGAGGAAAAAATTCATTCTATGCATTATATTATTAATTGAAATTTATATTTATCCATATTAAAAAAAAAAAATCAGTACACACATGAATAAAACCTAGAATTAACGTTTCTCTCAAAAAGTTATTCGGCAGTCACTTTTTATAATTGATATCTAACCTTCTGTAATTCTATTTCGACTTGAAAAATACCACTAAATCTCAAAATCTATCAACATCTTACAATACCTAGACTTGTTTTTGTATGTATATCTGATTAAAATTTGAGATACATGTCATTATTTTCAAAAAAGATTTTACTTTGAACCTTCACCCCCAAATGGTTTATAGGATTCCGCGTCGATCCCATGTGGATCCGGTGTTTACTTGTTAATTAATTATACGAAGACCGGCTGATCAGTCCTGCGCTCCTGGTATGGAAGATGTGAGAAATATAATATATGAATGGATGAAAATGACAAAAGTGATAAATCCAATGATTTAATTGAAAAAACAAGCGTAGTTTAAAATAAAAAATGTATAAAAATTGTAAAATCTGAGAATTTCTTAAAATATATATATATATATATATATATATATATATATATATATATATATATATATATATATATATATATATATATATATATATATATTTATATAAGAAAAGCATTGTTAAATCTATGGTATGGTAATATAACACCCTCCTTACCATTCATCATTTACTTTGTGTAATACCACTTAAAACCAGTAGTTTATAATGTAGCCTTTATTATTTATTATAATGTAGCCTTTATTATAACTATGTATACCATCATCAGGTCAACTGTAGACATCGTAATAATAGTATACATCTTATAAATGTGGACATCATAATAAGAATAACTATTCCATCATCAGTCCGCCTCCGTAGTGTAATGGTCAGCACGCTCGGCCACCATTCTGGAGATCCCGGGTTCGATTCCCAAGGGGGGCAAATTAAATGATTAAAGTGATTTTTTCACTGTTACATATATTCAATATTACCCTGGACTGGTATCTGCAGCGGAGGACTGATCACCTTTCCTTCATGTGTAAATAACCCAGTGCCCTATGCACCATTGGGTTGCGGATAAGGGTTTTATTATTATTATTCTATCATCACGTCTACAGTTAAACTGATGATGAAATGAATATTCCAAAACCGGTAGTCATTAAGCGGTATTACAAAGTGAACGATTAATGATAAGGAGATTTAATTTGTTTTTATATACAATAGTTATTTCAGGTTGTACGAGAATATTTCTTTTGTTCAATTGTTGTAAATTTTAGCGAATATTCACACCAAATAAAGTATCATTAACGGAAATAAAAGATAAGGAAACACGGCTTTTCAAATTCGAGTACGTAAGAAATATACAAAAAAAGTCTTTATAACATTTTTTCATGGTGTAAAAGGGCACTGACCTCATTTCGATTGCTTAGCAACGTACTAAATATACATCTTTGTAGGTACAATAGACGAATATGTATTGGCTTTCTTTATTTGCAACATGCGAATTTATTCTCCCAGTATTTTTCGTGTAGCGAATGGTTAATTTTCACCATACAATGAAGTTCTTTACAAAATTTGTTATTTTCCATTCAAAATTAACAATAAATTAGATTTTTTTTATCTATGAGTAACAACTTTTTTTTATACTCGATTGATTGATTATTCGTGTTCATAAATACAAAATCTCTTTAAAAAAAATAATTTTGTAAATGTCACGCCTTTTCTCCGCAGGCATAGGCAGAGAGAATAGAATGGCACACCAATCTGTCTTTGCAAACGAACGTGGAATAGGCGAAGAATGTTTGCAAAGACAGAGTGGTGTGGCGTTCTATTCTCTCTGCCTACCCCTGCGGGGAATCAACGTCATGGTTAGTTAGTTTTATATGAAACAATCATTAACAGTAAGTCGTTATTTTTTTATAATTTTACTTCGTAAAAGAAATAGTAGTTTTTTTTAAACTGGTTTACTTGTATTTTACTCGTAAGTGCTAATTATCAATGATAAAACTTAAGGTTTCGTTTTTAATAGTATGTACCACAAAAACAAAAATGTAATTGTTTTCATTTGCCAAGATTTTTTTAATATTTAAGATAAAAAATCTTGTAATATTCTTTTTAAACTAACGGCATTTATTCGTTTATATATTTGATATTTATTTTTATTTAAATGTCAAGTCAAATTCTTACAGCCTCTCACCGCAATTGATATAATATTTATTAAGTTTATGAAAGTTTGAGAAAGTTTTTTTTTCGCGAAATTTTCTTTACTAACTGATTGAGTATACAGTGGTGTGCATATTAATGTTTGCTCAAGTAAAAAGTTATACAATATTTCAGTAAATGAAATTTTCTTTCAGCAACCCTTGGGCTTTCTGCTTCCGGGAAATCAAAATATGCAGAACCAAGTTATATTTTACATAAGTTCATCATTCTTCTTTCCTCTTGAGCGATTTTAATTAAATCCTCTATTCATTTGACTTTTTTAAATTTAATTTCGTTATAAATATTTTTTTTACCATACATAAATATATTTTTTGCATTTATTTAATTTTTTAAGTTAAAAATTGTTCTGCCGATAAAACAAAGTGTGACTGAAAAAAACCGACATGGCAAGAAAATGTTATTTAGAGAGAGGAGACTGTCATGAATGTCATTTCTTGTTTTTTTAAAGCAATGCAAGTATATTGAGTCTAATATTATGAAATAATTTTGATTATTTTTAATTTGAAACACTCATTTAAGAATAAAAATATTCTTAAGAATAAAAATTGGTTAAAACAAAGTTGTTTTATTTTACATAGTTTATAAAATGTGCCACAAAGTATCTGCAAAAAACATACAAGAAACAAAAATTATATAAATGTGGGACTAAGTTTCTGAACATGAGGTTGATGAAGAAATGTTGATACATTCTTTGTTAATCTGTTTCCGTGGATAATTTGTTTAATTAACAAAGAATGATCAAATGTTATGTGTTTTACTTTATGGTGTTGAGTCATGAACCCTCAAGGTTAATAATAATATTATTTTTGAGGCTTTTAAAATATGGATCCACCGAAGGATGTTGAAAATATCCTAGACTTACATGATTAGTATCGATGAAGTACTGCGTAGAGAAAATGCACAGAGATAATTATTCACAAACAATCAAGGTCTGTAAAAATGGTATTTAGTTCACATAGAGGTGAAAAGTATGCCATCCTACAACTGGTTATGAAAGGGATGATTGAGGTTCGCAGAGGGGTTGGAAGAAGGCAGCTTTCTTGGTTTCGGAACATTCGAGAGTAGACCGGGACGAGAGATGTGGAGGAACTGTTTTGTGCTGCCTAGGACAGACAAGGTTTCTCCCGAGTGATTGTCGACATCGGGGAGAGCCGGCAGGATACATGAAGAAGAAGAAAAAGAAGAATTATTTATCAATAATTGAAAAATTAATGATTTTAAATAAATAATATAACGTACAGGACGTAATATAAACATATTTAAATATATTGCTTGTTTTAGTGTGATATATGGTAGATGTTCGAATGGTGAAAAAAGAAACGAATGCAAAGCTGAGATAAGCATTATCGACACAATGAAATAAATGTGTGTTGTAAAGGTTTGGACATGTGGAACGAATGAGTGAGAAAACAACAGTACACAAAATTTATGACGCGAATGTAATATAGTTGAAAACAGGAGCGACAACTTGGTACGTTCAATATTTCTAATACTTGAAAGGTCAGGCCAGAAATAATTTTTTGTAAAGACAGATTGGTGTAGCGTTCTATTATTTTACCCACCGCCTGCAGGAAAGCGGCATGATGATTATTTAGTTAGTTTGAAAGTTAGACTTATAAAAATTTAACGCTACACATAGTTTTTGAAAATTAAATCCTGAAATGCATCTACAATACCATATCAAATATGAAAAAACGACCGATAAAAAACACATAAAAATAGGCCCCTTAGAAAAAAATATATCCTATTCCAATACCCAACATAAATGTGTTAATATAATAAATTTGTCACCCCTTTAAAGGTATTTCGAAAAAATATGATAAAAGTTTTCTTCAGAACGACGTTGCCAAAAACGGTTTTCGGCTCTTTTCCGTTGTTCGAGGATCATTTTGAACCCTCTATCCTTTATATCTACAAGGATTCGAATACAAATTTCGTTTACCATAAAATACGCCCTGAATTTCCATACTTCTTTCCATGTGGATGCTCCCTAAATAGAAAAACAGTTTCTCGCCCATGTTGTACGCGATTTATGTAGGTATACATTATATCACGCGAAAGCTTAATGTATACAATATCTAACCGTACAACAAATTCGGGAATTCATTGGAAAATAAGAACAAAAAATATGGTGGAAAAATGTTCATTACAATGTTTGAAATCATTGAGTTTCTGAAATATCTTTACATGAAAGAGTATGCATGAGAGAATATGGTTGACTTCAATAGTTTACAGACTAAAGGTCCCGGTATAGTTTGTTGAAGCTAGAATGTTTGCCTTTTGTATACTGACAATGTTGTGATTCCTTCCCATACTTAAGAAGACCTGCAAGCGCTGGTGACAAAGGTGTATTATGTGTGCAAGAAAAGTGGTTTTCTGATGAATATTAATATTAGATGTCTCTGGTGAAGTTCTAGTGATTCAAGAACAAGGTTTCTAAATTGGTTCATATACATAGAACTTTCAGGAATTTGAGTAGTGTGGTTGTCAATAATGGGTAGAATTGGTGAATGTTACACGTGTGTAAAGTGATCACTTAAACCAGCCTATGACGGTCGTCGGCCCCGTAAATGCCCAGACTTCCATATTTTTCTTCATCTTTGATGAGATGTTAAAAATAATATGAAAATAACTCCTGTAATTGGAGATAATCCAGATTTTGTGAACAAGTATTTGGACACACTCAAAATGTTGTATCTAAAGTTTCGTTTTTTTTTAAAGAGATGAATATATAATAGATCTGTCTGTAAAAAAGTAGTAAATGCGAAAATGATCGCAACAGGTAGATGATCTTGTATATTTGGGAAGTACGTTTTCCAAGTATGAAAATTTTGATAAATAAATATAAACCAGAACGAATGCTGTATACAGAGTGAATTGTCCACTGAAATCAGTCGCAGGAAATGAAAACCTATCAGCAGTACACAACGGAGTCCTGGTACCAACTCTTATGTTTAAAGTCAAGCATGGAGTTGCTGAAAAAAGAAATAATGAAGACTAAATCTAAATCTAATATACGATCTCTCTGACGATTGTGTTACAAAACGATGTATGACAAATGTTCAAATGGTGAAAAAAGGAAATAATGCAAGGTTGAAACAAGCATTATCGATAAATTAAGAAATGTGTGTTCAGATAGTTTGTATATGAACGAATGAGTGAATAAAGAACTTATGAGGCGAATATATTTTTTAAAAATATGTAATAATGACCTCAATTTTAAATCTCCCATATTTTTCGACATTTTAACATGTCGAAAAATATTGACATTTTTTAAAACGCTGCCTTTTAAGTTAGTTACAAAAAAGCGTAAATAATAAAATTATATTTTATGTCGATGTCACAGATGTGAAAATTTATGATGTATTTATTTTTCCATATTTCAATATATTTTGTTACACCACCTTTTTTTCTCAATTTGAGGCAAAAATGCTTTTTTTATTAGAAATTGATACGGTTGAGTGTGTCTGTTTTTTTCAAATTCGTAAATTTTAGGCTTTGGATTTTTTAAAGGAAAACTAATGATATGAGATACTATTTCTCTCGAGCGTAAAAATATCATTTGTGTTCTTTTTGTATTTATTTTTGTTTTTGCATTATTTATTTCGTGATATCTCTTTTCGCGATATGTGGATTTAAAATAAAATAAATAAAGCTGAATAGAGCCAAGTTCCATCACGAAAAAATGAGAAAACTCGATCCCAAATAATAGAACAAGGTTTAGACAACGAAAAAGAAAACTACGTATATTTGAACGCCTGTCACGAATTTTATTTATACCCTACATAGATGAAGAAGTTTTATGGAGGAAGGAATGGAGGTCTGGGCATTTAAAAAACTTACGACCTGTCTAGTTTGAGGGATCACTTTACACACAATTTGTAAGATTCTCCATTCTATCCATGATTGACAAATACATCAATCTTTGTACATCAATTCAAAAAATTGTTTACATTTTAGAATACTTCATAGCCGACATCTATGTATGAAATAATTAAGTTGGCAAATGTTTATAAATTTACGCATGTGTAATCCATTCAAAAGATTAATTTATACTTTATTTTCGGTGTAACAAAAACTTTGTTCACAAATAATATTTTCATATTCATATGACGCAGGAACTCATTTAAACTATCTGTTTCTAAGTTACATAAGCTAATACGAGTATATATTTGAGTACCCTAGCTTTTCTACAGGATTTTTTTTTCACCTTTCCCTTGATTCTATACTCTTTATATAGCCTTTTTACGTGTTTGTATTCTTTCAAGTATATTCCACTCCTTGATACAAGAAATTATAACTAAACTCAAGTCGTAAACAATCTTATTTACCTTGCATTGAAAGAATGCGTTGCCAAATGAACCATTCAAATTCGGTTAAGAGTAAAAACAGGAGCATATTTTAAACTTAAACTAAATCTTAAGTTCATTACAGTTACATAGAACCGTTCGATTGTAAGATTTTACATTGTAAACTTCAAAAAGCATCAATGTGTTTCATTTTGAAGTGCAACGTAACATTGCAAGTTTATGCTGTTTATCCTTTTCAAAAGCTCATCTCATCCTTGTACAAAGCTTCCATATATGGTGTTTATAGCTGTGTATAGATGGTAAAGCTTCGTTTTACCACCCTACCCACCCACTGCATATAAACTGCTCATAAACAAAATAACGTCGAGCGAATCAAAGTAAAAGTGTATTTTTATTAATACACATGAAACTCGATATACGATTTTTCTGATTTTTTTGGTTACATCAAAATATCACTACGATCGATAAATGAATATACTTCTCAATATAAATATAAAATCAATATTTAAGGTGTCTCGATTTTATATGAAGGTTATGTTATTTTGTTTTCGTCCGTTATGATGTTTAAGTATTCTAGAGCTTATTATCAAATAATAAGTAAGGAATCAACAACAGAGTACATAAATGTATTTCATAAAAATGATACAATATGGTTGTTTAAAATGGCAGAGTGGTGAACGTTACACAAGTGCATAAATTGATCATTTAATCCAGCCAACGGCCAGATTGTAAATGTTGAGATGGTGAGACATATTTTTTCATATACTATATGTCTTAAGTTGAAATACGTATGACACTATCAAACCTATGACTATGAAACATCATTTAACACTGATATATTGTGTATTTACTACTACAGATTTTAACACACAGCTTACTTCAAATTCTTTTAATTAGATGATTTTTTTAAATCAAACTTATATCCGTGTTTTGGTTTTTTTTTTTATAAATTGATGTGTTCCTCTATTTTTGTTCACAAAATATTTACTTTGGCTGTAAAACAAGCTGCATTTTTTGTGTTTTATTTCCATTGCTTTATGATGTTGATATAAGGTATGGAATTAAATAAGATAAATAAATGACATCATTACTTTTCGCAGAATACCTCATAAGCTGAGCTTTTTTAAAATTCTCATTTTCGTTTTATGTACTTATGACGTTATTAAGTAAGTAATCTTAACATCGTGTTTTGTCATAAAAAAAATTAAGTATTTTTTATATGTCCAGTCTCTGACCTAATTTTCTGAATGACTACCACAATTTTCAACCTTAACTATGAATATTCTGGGTGTTATTGTATCTATTGGGTATATTATTTTTTTTTGTTAATTTTAATATTACTAAAAAAAATCATGCCTTTTTTAACATTCTTAAATACTAACGACACCATTGACGAATGCCAAACTCCATAAAAAATCGTTAAAATAAAATCAAAACGAAATGGATTTTTTTTTTCAGGATCGAAAATGGTTTCTTAATAACTATGAAGAAGTCTTTTACGCCATTTTAAAAAAAATCGCTATTCTTGATCATTACAAGTTTTTCACGGTTGTTCTATTCTTCTATTTCCAACTGCATTCGTCTAATAAATTTTAATTCTAATAAGTTTTCGCTCATTCGATTTACATTTGTACCTTAAACATAGAATAGAATAAAAACACACCACTCAAACATTCATCGCTTCATCCACATCCATGCACACATACATATAAAAACTCCTGACCTGATCACTTTTAAGTAGTTGAACACTCGATCATATCGATTTCCTTGGTCTTATTCTGCTTCTATTTCAAACTCAATTTGCCTAAAATACTGTTTTCACTTTTCTTTTATCACTTATTCTTTCTAAAACACCTTTTATAATTTTATATATATGGCATAATTTTGGCGCACATTCATCTGAGAGATCGCATTTCGACTGCATTCTGTCTACCATCATCATTATGTTGCTTTCTTTTTTTATATATATATATATATATATATATATATATATATATATATATATATATATATATATATATATATATATATATATATATATATATATATATATATATATATATATATACTTATATATATATAAAAAAAAATATATATATATATATATATATATATATATATATATATATATATATATATATATATATATATATATATATATATATATATATATATATATATATATTTATATTTATATATAAATGTGTGTATATACATGGGCGATAATAGTCGCCACGCCTTGTGATGCTCATTATAATGGCATCAGTACCTCTTCATTAGCGCCGTAATCACTCTTCGCCTTCCCCTAAATTTATTATTCCATATTCGTATTATTACTTAAATATGTAATACGCCCCATATTACTGTAATACGGCCTACATTACAGGGAACTTGTCTCCGCCTCCCTAATGGCACCTACGCATATTATATGCGTAACTACGCGAGAAACGAGGGTTTATTTTTAGCTACCGTGACGAGATGCAATACAAAAATTAAGATAATAAGTGTATAATATTTTGACACCTTAACATACATATGTCGATAAAGAAGAAAACGTTTATTTATTGAATTTATGTTTGACTTGGTAAATATCACTATTTCTTAAAATATATTGTCACGTGTTTTGATGCATGCATTTTCAAACATCGTATATAAAGCTTAGTCTACATTTTAGAGATGTGTCTTTAGGACGTTGAAACACGCGTTACTTAGGTACCAGTAAAACTTAAATTGAAAATGGATATATATTACCACAAAGTGACTGCCGATTAATAAAGTAATTCAATAAATACATTTAAAATTTAAATAGGTGTGCAGAAAACCTAAAAAAATAAATTAAGTAGGCTGATTTTTAAAACAAAAATTCAAAAATACTGTAGTGTAATAACTTATTTATTTAAACTAAGAGAATTAAGAGAGTTAACTTGAATAAGCTTTTTATTTCAACAGACACCCTTTTTTTTAATTCATTTAAAAGTTTTTAAATTTTATATTTGAAGCACTATCTTTGTGATTTTCCATATTATAATTAAAATATTACTTTATTGTGATTTTAAAACAAAGTTACATTTTAATTTTGTATAGTTTTTATTATATTATTTATATATTTTGCTTGAAGTCAGAAAATACCTTACGTAATACGTTATTAATTTTTGAAATTTTGTTATTATTCTGAACATTTATGTTATGGTAAAAGTCTAATTTAATTTATATATTTTGTTATCTGAGCAAGATATTTATCTGTTTATTTCAAATTCCTGAACGTTTCATAATTAAGACGATTTATAAGCTCGTTAAAAAGCTCGAAGATATTATTCAGTACCTAACATGATAGATACCTACCTCCCGGCGGTTTGTTTCTAGAAGAACGATAATTGTGCACGAATTCCTAATTCAGTTTATTTTCATATTCAAAAAATTGGTCAAGCATAAAGGAGGTATTAAATGTAGTCAAATCCATAAACTCGGGATAAATATTTGTTTACAAGAGTTTATCCTTAAAGTCCTAGATCAACACCTGAATAATGAAAAGCTTTCTCGAGATTCTCGGAGTCGAGAATTTCGTGGTTTGATTATAAACGAAATAAAGGAAAATTAATTTAAGGGAGACTTTTCACCGCTTTTGATCAAAGGGAATTTTACTTGCGGTTTTGCTTATTTGTGTCATCATGAATTTAGCTTTAGAAAATCCGAAAAATATTTTATCCGAGATCTTAAAATAGAACTTCCGCATTTATCTAAGTACATACTTGTGCTTTAATATACATTCTACTGGGTGTTTATGAAATATTGCACACTTCGGTGTCGTAAATAACTTTTTTATATGTAAAATATAAATTTCAATTTATCATTGGAATTGAACTCAATTAATTTTTTAATAGATTTATATTATCCACTGACACTTCGTGATGGAATTGCATTTTAATATATTATTAGATTAAAACCAATATTTTTAGCTTTTCCACTTTATTTTTATTTGACCAGCGACCGGGTTTCGTCGTTACCGACATCATCAGACTGGTCACCAACCAACGTTACCGAAATCATCAGACCAGTCTGATGATGTCGGTAACGACGAAACCCGGTCGCTGGTCAAATAAAAATAAAGTGGAAAAGCTAAAAATATTGGTTTTAATCTAATAATATATGAACTCAATTCAATTTATTTTCACTATACCATAGTTTAATTTATTTCACACTTAAATTTGTGCCTGTACCTGTAAAATTTAGTAAGGATAATATTTTCTACATAATTTTTACACATTTCAACGTGAAGAAGAATATGGAAGCTTGGGCATTTACAGAGTTTACGAATTCCATGCTGCATCTATGTTAAGATGTCAAAAAATAACTCGAGATATTCGAGATAATCCAGATTGGTGAACCAGTATTAGGACACACTCAAAATATTAGTAAATTATATTTTTACCCAATTTCATATAATTGATTAATGTGTCGAACAATTTGAGAATAGTAATATGAACATATTTTCAGAATTGCTTTTGAAATTTGACATTTCAAGTCCGCAAAAAATATACCATATATGGCCATTCCTCACTCCCTGTATCTATCTTCAACCAGAAAAAAATTTATATAATTTTTTATAATAGCTTAAAAAATCAAAAACTGATAGCAAAACAGTCACCGATCGTAATATTTAAATACATTTTAAATTGTAATTAACATCTAGAATTATTTATGCAATAATTATAGAATTATCTAATCTAATATACCACTTTTTCTTAAAATATGTCATTTGTCTCGATATCATAGAGTAGAAATGATGAGAAATACTTTGAAACATGTGTCAAAAATATTTAAAAACATAGGGTTTTGTAAGTGAAATTTAATTTAAAAAATTAAAATAAATAGTGATACCAGAAAGTTACTAATCAATTAATAAAAATATTTGTTTAAATTTTGTCAATATAAGATAAACGTCATATCATATTATGCATAACTCTTATAAATGTTTTTGTTAACAGTCAAAATGTAAAATTTTAAATTGCCTTAACTTAAAAAAAGAGTTTATGGCCCAAATTATCATTTTGGTAGAGGTGTGATAATTTTTTTACCATTTTTTTTTAATCTCGACCTACATTCAATTCATTTCATTTTTTTTACTGTCTAAATACATCAAACATTAAAACGCATCACACAACACACAAAATATGGTTTTACAGCTGTTATTATAGTCTGACAGTAGACTGACAAATCAAAAATAAAGTTTGAAAAAAAATTGTTTTGTTAAAAAATCAATCGTTTAACATAATGTAACAATACACCTATTGATCACCACAAAATATAGAAGAGTAAATAAATACTAGCAATATATAATCGAAATTTCATTAATTTAGTAATTTTTCCATCGTAATAATTATAGGGAATTACATCGTAAGCATTTACATTCGCAACCGTATTGAATTATAACTATTCTCAGTTTTAGGCTGAAAATGGTGAAAACCAATTTCTTTTGAATTGAATAATCTACATCTCTAGTTCTTGTACATATTTTTTAATCTAAGAAAATTTTCGACCTAGACTTGAGAATAAAGGAGGTGAAATTTAATTATTTTATCATGTTGATTATCATAAAAGAAATATTGTTTAAAAAAAATCTTTTGAGTATAAAGTATTTTAATTTTGTACATTTGTTTTTTTATTTAAAATATATATGTACCTACATAGTCGCTTAAAAATTTTATATTTTTTCAGGGATTTAGATTTTATAAGGATATTTATTTAAAAAAAATATGAATGCGTTTTTTTTAATACTCACTACAAACCTGTATTGAAACCACTGTGTAATCCTTCGTCAAGTTGACAATAGGAGAAGGTATTTTAGTCGTAACAAAGGCACACGTAGATCTTTTGTAACTGACGGACAGCATTTTTTTTATTATATTCGTGATTCTTTGCGAAATGTTCTTAAACATTTTATTTCATTGGATGAGTACAATAAAGTCAGAACCTTATTTATAAATCACATTAAAGTATGTCATTGTGATTTTTCAAAACGGAAATTTCCTATCCAGTCTACATCCTGTGCGCTGATAGTCTTCGAATAAAAATTATTGTCGTACAATTTATTTACCTGTCACAATCACTCGTGAAATCACTTAACCTTCATCAGATGATAAAGTATGTTATTTTTTGAAGGAGGTTCACTTCTTTCTAATGAATCATATTAGGAAAATCACCCAATTATTTTTATTGTATTATTTTTCGACATCTCTTCACAGATGAATAAGAATATGGCAGTCTGGGATTTATGAGGCTGGCGACCGTTTTAAGCTGGTTTAAGTGATCACTTTAAACACGTGTAACATTCACCAATTCTACCCACTATTGACTACCACTCTACTCAAATTCTTGGAAGTTCCATTTTTATGATCAAATTTCGAAACAGTTTTCTTGAAAAACTAGAACTTCACTAGAGACATCTGTTGGTGAGATAAAAAGAAGCTTTTTATTGAGTAGAAACTCTTTAATTTGGACACACTTAAAATGTTGTAATTTTTTTTTAAATAATGGAACATAAATAAAGTGATAATAATTGGATGATGGTAATTTTGCAATTTTTAGGCCATATTTTTTTTGTACCATTTTTTATCTTAATTTTTGAGAATTTAATACAATACTTTTTACACACCAGATAAACTTATTTACTTATTACGCTGAACTCAGATCGCAGAAAGGAAAAAAAAACTGTCTTCAAATAATAATTAAAGGCAAAACAACATCGTTTTTTTTTATATTATATCATAATGGCTAAAATTTTACCCACTTATTTTCTTATTATTTTTGACATCTCATCAAAGATGAAGAAGAATATGGAAGTCTGGGCATTTACGGGGCTGACGACCGTCATAGGCTGGTTTAAGTGATCACTTTACACACGTGTAACATTCACAAAATGAAAATGGTATTTTCTGGCGTTTCTCATGTGTGTGATTATAATCCAGGATTCGGATCTCACATCTTATAACATAGTTTCTGCTTAATAAAAAGCTTCTTTACATCTCACCAATAGATGTCTTTAGTGAAGTTCTATTGATTCAAGAACAAGGTTTCTAAATTGGTTCATATATACAGAACTTCCAAGAATTTGAGTAGTGTGGTTGTCAATAATGGGTAGAATTGGTGAATGTTACACGTGTGTAAAGTGATCACTTAAACCAGCCTATGATGGTTGTCAGCCCCGTAAATGCCCAGACTTCCATATTCTTCTACATCTTTGATGAGATGTCAAAAATAATATGAAAATAACTCCTGTAATTGGAGATAATCCAGATTTTGTGAACAAGTATTTGGACACACTCAAAATGTTGTACTTATTTTCTAACAATTGCTTTAACGATAGATGTTTCATATCGAGTTGAGACACCTATTATTTATTTAAGGGCCATCTAAGTTAAACCTTCAATGATTAAAATAACTTATTATCATTCATTTAAAGTATATGCAAATAATACTTTTTTTTTTGTTTTACTTGGTATATACCACTATATCTTAAAATCTATTGTGACGCGTATTTCGATGCACTCCGCATCATTTTCAAACACCGTATGTGAAGCTAAGTCTAAATAATAGAGTTGCATAATTGGAATGCTAAAGGTTGAAGAGGAGATATTTTTTTTTACAAGTCAGAACATATAATTGGTTTATTTTTATTATTAACACACTAAGGATAAGGGAAATACGCGAGATCGAAGATGTCGTTAGGTGGGGAAGGCAACGAAGGAGACAATGATATGCGCATGTGAGGAGAATGGAACCATCCAGACTCCAAGACATTGCACTGCACGGCCAATCACAACCTAGACGACTCATGGGCAGACCACCAAAGATATGGTTTGACAGTTAGGAATCGACATCGCAGGAGGCTAATCCCTCTCAAAAACAGGCCATAAGGCCTACACCAAGCAGAAAAAAAAGAGAACATAGATTTTAAGAAATAGTGGTATTTTCTATTAAAATGTTAATGAAAAAGGATTTGAATTTACCACAAAGTGACTGCCGAATATTTTTAAAAAATCTATATTTTACAATAAAAACAACCCTTCAGAAGCAGCACTGTCTCGAGTTCCATAGAAAATATTTTCATTGACGGGGTGTGGGGTGATCATCCCCTAAGCCGTAACTTTTCGTTCACAATAAACTGAGACATCTTTACGCAAACGATATTTTATTGACAGTTTTGACAAACGGCATTATGTGCGGTCGAATGAAGCTTACGGCCAAATAATAGAATGTGAGATATTCAGTTGAAAATTTATCAAAAAAAGGTAACCGGATGTCGTCATCAGTCTGACAAGGTTGCATAAGCTATGAAATTGAAAAAATATAAAAGTTTCTAAATTATTGCCTTTGAATCATCAATATTGAGTACGTCTACACCTGATTAATTTTAATCAAATATAAAAATAGACACTTGTGAAATACCACTTTCAAGTTTATTATTGTAATCAAGAGTTGAGTCTCGAGAACCACAGATATTCTCATGAACAGGCGAAAAGACAATATATTTTTACAACATTTTTAATGTGTCCAAATATTTGTTCACAAACAAATGAAACGGTTTCCGCTCAATGAAAAACTTCTTTTCATCTCACCAGTATATCTCTCTAGTGAAATTATAGTGATATAAGAATAATGTTTCGAAATTGCATCATATGTAGAACTTCGAGAATTTAAGTAATGTGGTTTTCAATCATGGGTAGAATTTCTGAATGTTACCTATGTGTAAAGTGATTACTTAAACGAGCCTATGACGGTCGTACACCCTGTAAATGTCCAGACTTCCAAATTCTTCTTTATCTTTATTGAGATGTCTAAAAATAATATGACAATATATTTAATTTGTATTTTGACATAGCTTTTGTCAAATGTCAATGGATTATATGACCTTTTCTAATTATCTTAATATTTCGTTTGATTTCACCATCGGAAATACTAGTAATGAAATAATAAAGGACTCTCATCATAGATGAAAAATAATGATGAATGTGTGATATTCACCATTTACCATTATTGACATTGGCACTACTTAAATTTTGGAAGTTGTATATATAATTCAATTGACAGGTTCCTACATATTTCTCACTCCTCTCAACAACGTCATAAATCAAAAAACTTGATTTTTCAGGACATCGTTTTTAAAGTTTGAAAATAAAATAAAATATATTAAAAATAAATATAAAGTCACTTTTTAAACTTTTTACTATGCAACAGATCTTTTTAGGTAAAACCTGAATGGTTTTCCTCCATTTGAAAAATATTTAGTACATTTAAAACTATAACTATAACTATACTTTATTTTCCAAATGCAAAAACAACACTTTCTGCCTTGTAGCGGGTAAATATTAAGTTTAAAATATGCCGCTTTTGCTGGGAAACAGTACATTTTCTGGGCATTCCGAAAATATGCACAACTAAAAATTGACGATTATTGATGTATGACGTTGTTGAAAATTAGTGAGCGATATATGTGGCAACATCTATGACAGCCCATAACAGGTCGTAAGCTTTGCAAATACCTAGACGAATTATATTCATCAACATGTACAGTTGAGATTTCAATCCTGGTTACAAGTTTTACGTATGTGCATAAATATGTATGCTCTTTTAAAGAAAATAAACATTTTTTGTGTAATTATTGTAAGGGTTTTTATGTCAGAATTTCAATCAGAAAATATAAAAATTCGTTGTACGTGTCCATTATTATCTCTAGAGGGCTCAAGTAGATTAAGAATGTCACTTGATTGAGCTGTAATACCGAGAATGACAGACCCTTAGTACCAATCAACCTTGACTAATTCAATCTAAGTACATATTTACACTAAAATTATAACCTCTAGTAATGATTTATCCTATGCCAAGTAGGTACCTACTCCAAAAATATATCACAATTATTTTTATTTAATTAATTATTATTTACATAATTAAAAAAACAAAACTAAAATAAATTGACGTTTCCATTAAAGATATTTTTATTATTTTGTAAAATAGCATATAAATGTTTTTAAACTTTAATTCGAAATTTTGCAAAATTTTAGAGATCGAGATATTTTCTTTTCTTCCTTTGTCCGTTAAAAGTAATGGATTTATTATATTTATTTTATCAGCGTTTAAATCTTTTATTGAGAAACATCAAGTTCTAAAAATTTTAGCTTATAATAATTAAGTTTATGTAAAAACACATTTTATATTTTATTATTTCAATAACCAAAATGTAACATATGTAATCATATAAAAAACACTGTAAAACTATTTTTCTTTTCGAACGATAAAATATTAATTTTAATACTTAAAATATATGTAATACACAAATGTTTTTATTTTACGTTAACCGAGATTAATTTCAGGAGAATAACAGTATTTTTTCAACGATCTAACCACTTTTTAGAATATGTTCCCTAACGGACACATTTGTGAAAAAATAACAATATAAAAATAAACCTTTCGACATATATTTGAAAAAAAAGTTTAAAAAAAATAACTACACCAAATATAAAATACGTTTAACTTTATTTCAGTGTTATTTATTTATGATAATTTTAAAATATAAAAATCTAAAATAAAATAATACGGTTAAATAAATACTTTGAAAAGAGATATTTTTTTATTTATTTAAACACAGAGATATATATTTTCAGAAATAAAGATTTATTCCAACGCGTAGTATTTTCAATAAGTGATGGAAACAATTCCCTTTGTAGAAATGTTCAAAGGTAAAAACATTTTTTTATTTGTTTTCAAAATCTAGATAAGAAAATTAAGTGTAAGGTATTAACAAAAAGAATGGGGTGACAATTTCCATAGAAAAAGTACAGAATAATATGTTAAACAAACTAAATTAGGTTAGTTATTTTAAATTTAACAAAAACATTGGAAATAGTAATAAAAACGATTAATTTTAGATTTCTACAGTAAAGTTAGAAGCAAATATAACAGTTTAAAAACAATAAAAGTAAAAATACTTTATAGTGGAAAATTTAAAAAAATAGTCAACGTAACTATAGAATTACTAAAAAAAAAATTTAAAATAAGTTCTTACTTACTTAAACACATTTTGTTGGAAACTTAGTTTGCATTTTGATGTCACCATTTTCATAAAGTTATTTATTACAACTTTAATTTATTTTATTTTTAACATCGCGTAAAAAGTAAAATTGTGAACGGCATAAAAGACAGATGTTTTCGATTCTAATTAATTCAAAAAATCTGAGAAATAAATCATAAGAAAACTAAAAGAAAGTTTGTATATATTCGTACTACACAGATACAAGTTAAGCCTACGCCTTTTTCTTTGAAAAAATCCACCCTTAAAAAATTCGCGTCTCACAGTTTATGATTAATTTCTGTTGTCCTTGTTTTAAGAAACTTTATTCAGGAGAATTGGGGTGGTTTGGAATGGGTGTCAGGATGGATTGGGTCGGAAAAACCTTGTACCTACATACGTAATTGTTGATACCAATTTATTTCCTGTTTACTTTTCATGAAATATGAAGTACGTTAAATTTATGTATTGGGCAAATCTTAAATCGATGTTTAAAGAGTATAAGGTATTGTTCTGGTAAAAAATATGTGAAAAGAAGTGACTGTTAAAAGCAAACTTAGGATTAACATAAAAAATATTTATACATACGTAGAAATAAAAATTCAAATTCATAATAAATGGATAAAGAATCACAAAAAAAGTAAGCGGTGCTCAAATCGTATATATAAAATTGAATTCACACTAACAATACTTTTTGTTATGATATTTTTTAAGAAACTGACCACGCCTCATCTGTAAATCTTGAAAAATAAACAATTGTTTCATCACAAACTATTAATTGCTGCTCTAACTGGCTCTTTTTACTATTGAAATCCATTATTTTGTACGGACTTTAAATTTCTTTCCAGCCAAATATATAATTTCTTACGGGAGCTAATTATAAACATAATATATAAATTGAATGCCTTCATGCTTAAAAAGCTTTCCTCTGAGGAATGTGGTTTTTCTCTTCAGTTTTGGTTCTGGTGCTTTTGGTATGGGCGTAATATGAGATGTTTTGTTTTTATGAATGACTATTGAATGTGTCTTTATAAACATTTGCCTTACGCATAATAAATTAGCGTATATGAGTGAATTGGATAAGATTATTTTTTAAATAAAATAACTCGCATCATTAGAATACAAAGATACAACGTATGATCAAAGCAAACGATTTAATGAGGTATTTAATTCATTTTCGAAATCCTGGTGACACATATCCTTAAGATTATCTTAAATCTGAATTTTGTGGCGATGGAAATTTAATTTTGAAGATTCTAACTACCAAGGATAAAGTCTGTAAACTTTCGTCAACTCTGGATACTAATGGAAGCGCTGGTAGTGACGGAGTACCTCCATATTTTATTGTAAAATTTGCAAAGTCATTATGTATTCCCCTTAATATAATATTCAATCTTTCACTAGAGCAAGAATATTTCCCTCGCAAATGGGAAGGGGCCAATATTTTACCTACCTTCAAAAAAGGCTGAAAATCAATATACTTTCCTTTTAATGGCTATCTATTCTCAATGTAAGGCCCTTGAAAAATATTAACTAATTTATTCAATATTTTTCAATTATTTTATTTATCATATCTTTTGTCTATTTCCATAGTGTAGCGATTATATGGCTACCATACTAGAAGTCTCGGGTTCGGTTCCCGGGGGAGTCAAAATAAATATGTATTTTCTCACTATAGTATATATTTAATATAACCCTGGTACCTTAGGTGCAGGACCAATCATCTTGCCTTCATATGTTAAACGATAGAATAACCACTGGCTCAATTTGATTCAGTGCCCTATGCACCACTGAGTGTGAATATTTGATTAAATAGTAGGAATGGGTCAATACGAAATAGATCAAATCATTCAGCTATGTTTTCCATGATTACATATCGACTCTCAAAAAATCATTTACCTAACAAGTGCTGTAAAATATGCCCTCGGCACGGAAAAACTCAGTGAGAACTGATTTTATAAATTTTAAAATGTGCTTTTTAGTTAAATTCAAATTATTTTGAAAATATTTTGAAATATTATTTTATATTACTATGTAAATTTGAATAAAAAAAATGACTATGTATTACACTCACCTTTTATTCAAGTAAGTGTAAAAATTATAATAAAATCATTTTTATCTTTATAAAAATTAAACTTAATGGTCATAATGAAAATTATGTTTAGCTTGCAAATTTTGAGATAGGCGGAATATGTATATGTATATATATATATATATATGTATATATATATATATATATATATATATATATATATATATATATATATATATATATATATATATATATATATATATATATATATATATATATATATACATATATATATATATATATATATATATATATATATATATAAATATAAATATATATATATATGTATATATATATATATATATATATATATATATATATATATATATATATATATATATATATATATATATATATATATATATATATAAACATATATATATATATATAAATATTTACATTTATCATTTTTCTTTTGTCCAAGGATAACAGTAATCGTTTCAGGTATTTTCTGGGTCATTTCTGTTTTATTTATAACGCCTTATTTAAATCCTAATACATCGCACGTCTTGTATGGAAAGAGGCTAAAATTACTTCCCTTTAGAACATTAAGACAAAAGAACATGACACTCATTATCCGCGTTCTGTGAAGCCTTTGAACCCAGGAACCGGAAACGATTAAGTAAGATGGCACCAATTTCATCCCTTCTTGACTTGACACAGGGTTGCTAAAAATTATAACTTGAAATTACAATATTGTAGTAAGAAGAAAGAGGTTTCAAATTTTACGTTGACCATTTATAGAGATCGAATTGAAATAGCACCTTATTGAAAAACGAGATTTAAGATAATTTATTTCAGTTTCAACAAACATATAATATCAATTGAAAAAAACTATTTCTTCACTGGGTTTTTACATGCCGTGGGCTTATTTTACAATACTTATTGAAATCATATAGCAATGTAATTTGTGTATGTCATGCAATCAAATAAGACATGACCGATAATGTGATCTATTGTATTTTAAATCTACCTACCTTAATTTGGTTACTAAAATTGAACATTTAACACTAATTATTTCAATTATTACTAAATTTTTGTTGTATTTTGCGTATTTCTAGCTCCAAATATAATCGACAATATGAGATAAATACTTTTTTAATTTTTTTTACTTAAAAAATAACTCACAAAGACTCTTACTTTTAGAGGCTTGTCTGCAAGTAGGATAGTAAGGACAGGGAAGGTAAATGTTAAAAATACATCATAAACATCCAGACCAATGGAAAATAAATCTTTCTTGTATTTATTTAGCATTCGGCGGGAATCGAACCCAAGACACCAGTTTCGCAGTCGAACGTCTACCCAACTACGCCACGGCACCACTTAAATTGGAAAGAAAATTGACGAAATTTTATGAATAGTATATGAATCTGGTTGCCAAAAAAAATACATTTGTCAAAGATAAACGAGTATATACTTTGATAATATAAACTCATATTTTCTTAAACCTGTTTCTTTTTTGTATTCGGCTCGTAGGTTAAACATGTTTTTTTTACATATTCATTTTGTCTAGCGCCTGTCTTTGACATAAATCAAACTTTCTTTGCAAAAACTTAAGAATACATGGGCGTATGTATGTTAAAGTTTCATTAAAACACCTTTTGTTCTTTGTGTCACAAAACTCAAGTTTTGTTATTGTTTTTGTATTTTCGCCTAAAAATGTATTCTTTTGTTGACATTTGACAAGGAAAGCTATGCATGAGGGTAATAGAAGAAATACGTAAGTGAATAAATTGGTATAATATTGAAAAAAGATTGGACGTTATTCTAAACGAGCCGTAGAACTTTCAGCAATGAGTCTTGTTTAAAAAAAAACAACAAAACGTTAAAACCTAGTTCTCCCTACATCGCTTCCCACGACTAGAACAAACTCTAAACAAGGTTCCTAAATAAATCATTCATTGAATTTGGTCAACGATGATGTTCTACTCGACATAGTCAGCACTGAAATTGCGTACATAGTAAGTTGATATTCATATCGTGGTGTGTCCTAATTTTCACATAATTTGTCTTAAACTTGAGCTTTGAACTTTTACTTTTCACCTTAACCTCCCTCTTGCTCCTAATTCAGGTATTAATATTAAATTACATATGTAAAATTTTGTAAATGGAATGGACAAATACCTATTTTTTTTGTTACTCATTGATGTAAATATATTTATGTAAAATTTCCAAAATATACTATTCCTTAATTTTAACACGTTTTCTAGTACTTCATAACATGTTGTTTTTCTCAGAAGGTTATTTAATTAATATATTACCTTTTGCAATTATATTCTGTGCCTAAGTATCGGTTAATCCTTTCTTGTGTATTATTCAATAATGATTTCAAAATTGAAGCGGTATTGGGGTAAACGTTCAAAATTTAATCAAAGAGGCTTTGTAATTTTACAAAGCTTTATTGTGACGTATATAATTTCTCTTGAACATTTTCGGTTTAGGTTGACGTTAAATTAATAACACATAATGTCTCAACACTTATTTCTTTATTGTTGATTAATTATTTATTACTTGTTTTTATATTCGGCGGATTCTATTCATGTGAGGCGGATTTTTTTTTTCAAATTCTTTATTAAATGACAATGTATACGTATATTGTGATTGCAAAAGAAAATTGATGGTTGTCAAAAGGTAAGATTTATATTCAACATATATTTAAACACTATGCAACAGACATACTTAAAAGGGATACATGGGGAGAGAATGATCTCTACTCCTTTCGAACTGGAGACATCGTATGGTATACGGATCAAGTTAAGCCTAAAAAACTGGGCCATGGACAAGAGCCAAGAAATTTAGTCCAACAGCTCAGGGATGAAACACGCAAAGGAACTGATCATGGGGCAATAGAGGAAATTCACCACAGAAGCTCTTAAGCTTAGCAAAAAACAAATAAGGATCCTAATCAGGACCTTAAAACGACACTGCAAACTGAGGAAACACATAACAAAAATTGGACTTCATGACTCCCCAGTATGCAGATTTTGTATGGAGGATACCGAAACACCAATCCAAATTCTCTATAATTGTGACGCAAAAAACAAAAACAAAAAACAAAAAACATATATTTCAAACACCCAGCTGAATTGAATTTTTTTAATAAATAATAATTTTGCAATTGGCTCTAATCGAACCCACGATGCCAGTTTCGGAGTCTAGTGTCTACCCAACTATGCCGCATCATCTGCCATAAACATTAACGTCACATAAGGTGGACTGGAGTGTGAAAAAAAGGAACAGTTTTCCCTGAAAGCGTATAAATACAGGTACTTTGTATAGAGACATACGTCTAATATTACTACGAGTATGGTAATTATTTAAATCAAATTGAACAACTTAATGAATGGGATTAAATTTCTCATTTGTGTTTACGAGTATCAGACTGTGAATATCTAGATTAAATGAATTGATATGTGTTATATAAAGTGTAAGAGATTAATCGACATATTGATATGAATATATTGTACAATATACAAGTACTTTACATACAAATTGTTATAAGCATACATTTATATGTACATATTTATATATATATATATATATATATATATATATATATATATATATATATATATATATATATATATATATATATATATATATATATATATATATATATATATATATATACATAAATATATATATATATATATATATATATATATATATATATATATATATATATATATATATATATATATATATATATATATATATATATATATATATATATATATATATATATATATATATATATATATATATATATATATATATATATATAAATATATTTGTATATTATGATTATTACAAATTTATGAGGCGAATGTAGTTGGAAAAAGAAGCAGAGGACGACCGAGGAAAACTTGGCACAATCAGGTATGTCAAATACTTGAAAACGGCCGGGTCAGGAGTCGTAATAATCGTCGGGTATGTATGAGGAGATGCATGAATGTAGAAGAGGCAAAGAATGTTTGCAAAGACAGAGTGGTGTGGCGTTCGATTCTCTCTGCCTACCCCTGCGGGGAAGCGGCGTGATGGTTAGTTAGTTAGTTAGTAAAAATCGAATGGTAAACGTTGGACAGTGTATAAGTCAATCATTTAAGCCAGCCGATGCCATAGCTTATCAGTTTCAAAGTTTAGCGTGTGTTTGATTCATTTCGGGAAACAATTATATTATTTTAATGTTTTGATCGGAGATTACGCCATATTAAAGAGATTACAACAATACGCTTACAAATTATAAATAATAATAAATAAAAAAAACCTTATCCGCACCCCAATGGTGCATAGGGCACTGCTTCATATGAACACTGTGTTATCTTGATCGTTTACACACGAAGGAAAGGTGATCAGCCCTCCGCTTCAGGTACCAGTCCAGGGTAATATTGAATAAATATTGCAGTGAAAAAATCACTAATATTTATTTGACCCCCCTGGGAATCGAACCTGGGACCTCCAGAACGGTAGCCGAGCGTGCTGACCATTACACTACAGAGGCGGACAAAACAATACGCTTACAAATTACGTATTGTTTAATAATATCTATGAAAACTCGACTCCGTTACAAAGACTCAAAGCCAGCGTTAAAAAAAATAGGTACCTAAGTATGCACATCTTGTGAGTTGTATTTCTACCCTCACAAAAATGAAGGCTGTGATTAAGGGCGGCTCGAACAGTTTATTTCGGTTCTGCGAGCAATTCAAATGGGTGAATTTGAATAACAAATTGTGAGTTAAATAATTTGTACACATATTCACCCCCACAACTGTAATCACAGTCAGGTGTTTGAGGGTAGATTCTCAAAGGGTGCTTGCTTCCGATCACAGTATACAATTTTAAAACTGTAATTAATTTACTTCAATGATGCTTCAAAAGGTTCATGGAAAATCAATAAAATTGTACCATTTCTTACACATCTCTTTATTAGTAATACGAGTATGAGTCTTTCTTTGTTTGGAGTGAGTTTGATGTTAATTTGTTGTATCAGTTAATTAATTTGTTTTTTTTGTTAAAGATTTTACCACAGAGTGACTGTTAAATCCGCTTAAATATTTCATGACAATTCCACTTATTATTTTAGAAAATCAATCCTCTCATCATGAAAATTTGTTTATCTAAACTTATTATCTAAAGACGTTGTCAATTGATGTCATGCTCAATTGAAGTTTTAAAATACAGATTTTGTTCATTAAGACAAGAAATTCTTAATAATGTGTAAATTAATTTCGTAGGTATATTTATTTTGATAAACCTACTTCACATAAGTATAAAATGAATAATTCTTTCGACAAAAAATGGTATATAACAATAGCTGATAATTTGTGTACTCTTTATAATTTTATTATATTACCCAGATTTTTAGTTAACGTTTTAATATGTTTTTCAACAATTTGGTACTTGCATAAGTTTTTTTTAAACGAATTATATTATTAGTGTTCTCACCAAGGTACAAGTTTTACACGTCTGAAAGTTGCTTTTATATTGCGTGTTGGTGAATAAATCATTGTCACGATTTTTGCTCCCGTTTAATAAAAAAAAGCCTTTGCGTCTGAAACACACCTTAACAAAACGGTAATCTGATTTTATCCGACAAAATTTTATACAAAATCCGTCCATGACGCCTAACGCCGTTATTTCTATAAGGAGGCAGTCGCCATACTACTTTTTACTGTTTTCTCGATAAAATGGAACAACCATTTTTCATAAAAAAAGCAATAAAAATATTATCAAACGCTTTGAGGTTCTTTAATCTTTATATCAATGTCACTTGAAAAATGTTTACTTTCAAAGCAATTGGTCTTGACCCAAAATATACAGGAATTTAGCAAAAATGTATGTTTCGATTAATAAATGTACCATTCAAATACAATATTTCTTTTAAGTATTAATTTTAAATCAAACACAGATTAGAGTCTACTAAGTTGTATTTTATTAACGAAAACACATAAAAAATTATATTGTGACAATTGTTTCGCCTTGTTAGGGGATAATCAAACGAATGTCTCAATATAAACAAACAATTGTCACAATATAATTTTTTATGTGTTTTTGTTAATAAAATACTACTTAGTAGACTCAAAAAATCTGTGTTTGATTTAAAATTAAAACATAAATTAAAATGGAGTTCTACAAATTAAACCCTAAATAGACCTGACATATATATAAAACCATTAATATATAAGTAATACAGTCAAAAATTAACAAATTTATGAAAAATATAACATTTCATTTCTTTGAAACAGGGTTCTTAAAACGATTTGCATAAAAGTTTTTTTTTTAAATACGCTAATAGCAGTTATTAATTTTCGAGTGAAGTAAAGTTTGTCATACCTTTATAAATGATACCATGACTTGAATTTACTTTTTCACAGCTGAAATATTAATTTTCATAAAAATTTCATGTTTTTTTTCTACTGCATAATCCAAATGGAATCTTGAAACTTACGTAGTGGTATTTATGAAAATGTATTATTTAAATGTAATGTCTTATGTCCTCTTTATTCGTTTTAATTAGAGGGATTAGTATATCCCACTCCGCGTAAGCCTTTGGAATATTTTATGATTCAGCTGTATCTGTCAGTCTTTCATTGTGATAATACCTTGCATGTCTCGATTACTAACATCAATTTACATTAAAGTGTGAATTATTCGGACATGTTAAATAATTTGGTTTTTGTAAATTTTAAATAAAGGGTGTGCTTATTTCAGCTGACACTTGAGTGAATTAAATAAAAACCACAATAATTTTTAAATAAGCACGAAGTAAAAATAAAATATTCACAGTATTTTGAGTGTATCCAAATGTTTGTTCATAAATCTAGATTTGGCCAATAAGGAGTAATTAAATTTATATTGACTTCTCAACAAAGAAGAAGAAGAATTTAGAAGTCTGGGGATTCTTTACCTACACAAAACCTTTTACATACAAATATAGGATCTCTCATAAGCATTTTATGAAGATCTCAGATAAATAAAAAAATGTTTACTCAACTGTGTCGAAAACCTCGCCTCAAAAACCTTCGACTTTTCTACATGCATTACTACTTTCAAGTATTTGAAATACTCATTAATGCAAAGTTTTTTTCGGTCTTTATCTGCTTCTTTTTCATCTTCATTAGCCTTATATTTCAACTTCATTAGACTCATTTTTTTTCACTGTTCATTTTTTTCACTCATTCGTTCCCATGTCCAAAACATCTTTCAACTCAACTTTCTCAACTTCATTGATTATATTTATCTCAAGCTTGTATTCTCATCTCGCTTTGGCATTTATCAATTTACGTTGCAGAATTTAAAAAAATATTTTACAGATACTTTTTACCAAAATAATTACGATAATGTTATAAGATTTATGTTGCAAGTGGGTTCAAAAATGAAACAAATAAATATTACTCATCTACAGCATCAAACAGATTAATAGAAACAATTTTTTTGTTTTTGTTTTTTCGTAAAAACTTTTGTAAACTTTCGTTTATTAGTTATATCACAAATTTAATATGATCCCATTTGGGCTCAATCAAAGATTTTACCCTTCTTGGCATCTATTATATAAGAATTTGGCATGTGGATGCCATTTTTTCGTCTGGAAACCATACCTGAATTATGGACAAAATGAGCTTTTCTACCGGAGTGCAATCGATTTTGGAGCCGATTCTTACAGATTGCCGATAGATTTTCAATTAGGTTTATGTCTGGCAAAATTCTTGACCAATTTGACACAATTCATTGTTTTTGTGTGAAAAATTCATAATTTGATTGGATTTGTGGCAGGGAGTCCTGCTGAAATATTTCATTACCATTTGACCTTCATTTTTGTATCTCTGGTAGTATCTTTTCCAGTAGAATTGGGTGAAATTTCTCGCTGTTCATCATCTCAGCAGAATGAAGCAGCCCTGGTCCATAATACGAGGAACACCCCCAAAATATTTTTTTAAGGTGTTGAAAATACGAAACAAATAATTGTTTCAATTAATCTGTTCGATACTGTATTCATTATATTATTTATTGACATGAAGAGCTTAACTTGGACTTAAAAGGCTAGCAGTGTTAAGTTAACGACCACTATTAACTTAACACTGCCAACACTGAATCTATGGCAGCAATAAAGGTTAGAATATATAAGTCTCTCATTTTTAGGTCATAATGTAAATATATAAAATAAAATACAATAAAACTGTTTTTTAACCTTCAAGAAAAATCGTCTAAGTTTATAGCCATTTCTACTCGAAGATAAAAAAAAGATATCGCGTTTTAGCCTTATTTATTTCTTTCAACGTAATGGGTGATACGTTAGCTATATACTATACATGTGTAGAAACATAATCCATTATTTAATTTTTAGGTCAGTCATAAAATAGATTTTTTCACAATAGTATTTTTTGTAGAGTTCAAATAAAATTTGATGTACTTTTTTTGTTGTTCTATTTACCAACAGTATTAATAAATTTTCGTAATTTTCATCAAGAGAATTGCCAAATCATCCGAAATTTCATCTTATATAAAGAATAAACTTAATAGAATATCTAATGAAAGGAACAGCTTTCAGAGAAATTGGTTTTTTGTTATCATTTTTTGTAAAAAATATCTTAACAATGAAGTTCTTATATTTACGAATCATTTAATAATAACTTTGAACAGATCAGACATACTTTTATTATCCTTTTTTTAATTATAAAATGTCTACCTACATTTAATACAAACATTTATTTTTTTTATTTTATCAGACGCTGGATTATTCATTCGACGGATTGAAGAATATCAAAATTTTAAGTTTCTAAACTTGCGATGTTGCATTTATTATTTTTAAGCAAAATAATGAATCCCAGGGCTTATGACCTAGCATTTGGCTAGCTAAAGTGATCACTTCATGTACTTGTGTAACTTCATTTGTATTTTTCTCATCTAACCCTTATCCACATCTAATGGCGCACTGGGCACTGCATCGAATATTGACAATGTTATTTTTTTCGTTAAATACAACAAAGCAAGCTGATCAGCCTTGCAAATGAGATACCAGTCCAGGATTAATATTAAATAAATGCTAGGGTTAAAAATTTCTCAGTTTTATTTTGATCCCCCTGAAAATCGAACCTGTAACTCTTAGCACGGTAACCAAACTCGTATACCATTACACTATCGAGGCGGTTTATAACTTTTAGCACGGTAACCAAACTCATATACCATTACACTATCGAGGCGGTTTATAAGTTTAAGTACGGTAACCAAACTCGTATACAATTACACTATAGATGCGGTTTATAACTTTTAGCACGGTAACCAAACTCGTATACCATTACACTATCGAGGCGGTTTATAACTTTTAGCACGGTAACCAAACTCATATACCATTACACTATCGAGGCAGTTTATAAGTTTAAGTACGGTAACCAAACTCGTATACCATTACACTATCGAGGCGGTTTATAACTTTTAGCACGGTAACCAAACTCATATACCATTACACTATCGAGGCGGTTTATAAGTTTAAGTACGGTAACCAAACTCGTATACAATTACACTATAGATGCGGTTTATAACTTTTAGCACGGTAACCAAACTCGTATACCATTACACTATCGCGGCGGTTTATAACTTTTAGCACGGTAACCAAACTCATATACCATTACACTATCGAGGCAGTTTATAAGTTTAAGTACGGTAACCAAACTCGTATACCATTACACTATCGAGGCGGTTTATAACTTTTAGCACGGTAACCAAACTCATATACCATTACACTATCGAGGCAGTTTATAAGTTTAAGTACGGTAACCAAACTCGTATACAATTACACTATAGAGGCGGTTTATAACTTTTAGCACGGTAACCAAACTCGTATACCATTACACTATCGAGGCGGTTTATAACTTTTAGCACGGTAACCAAACTCATATACCATTACACTATCGAGGCAGTTTATAAGTTTAAGTACGGTAACCAAACTCGTATACAATTACACTATAGAGGCGGTTTATAACTTTTAGCACGGTAACCAAACTCATATACCATTACACTATCGAGGCAGTTTATAAGTTTAAGTACGGTAACCAAACTCGTATACCATTACACTATCGAGGCGGTTTATAACTTTTAGCACGGTAACCAAACTCATATACCATTACACTATCGAGGCAGTTTATAAGTTTAAGTACGGTAACCAAACTCGTATACAATTACACTATAGAGGCGGTTTATAACTTTTAGCACGGTAACCAAACTCGTATACCATTACACTATCGAGGCGGTTTATAACTTTTAGCACGGTAACCAAACTCGTATACCATTACACTATCGAGGTGTTTTATAACTTTTAGCACGGTTACCAAACTCGTATACCATTACACTATCAAGGCGGTTTATAACTTGTATATTGATATTTTTTGGATGAACTGGTCAAAAAAAAGTTAACCAATTCGTAATGAATCATACATTTGTTCGATTGGAGTAAGGTATATATTTCACAAAATTTTCAACTAAACTGCCACCTTCAACTGCAATTTCTTAAATCTTACAAAATAACAACAAACATGCAAAAGGAATCCAACAACAATGCACAAATATCTTTTTGTAGATACTCGTATACATCTGGATGTTAAACAATAGGAATGGTGAGCGTTATAAAATGTGTGAAAAGTGATCACTTAAGCCAACTAAATACTAGGTCGTAAGCCCTGGGATGTTCAGATTTCTTTTTTATTTTATAATTAAACTATAGATGCTACATTTCAAGTTGAGAAATATATTTGAAAAAAAGAAGCACAGTTTTTTTAAAGTTTAAACTAAAAAAAATTTGAAATTAAGGTTTTTTTTTCAAAAATTATACGTAAAATATGTTCATTTATTACATATGGTACATATATTATTACGGAAATATTACTTGTCAATTTTTTTTTAGTATTAAAAATAAAGTTTCATTTCTTATGGAAAAAAATACGTGTTCACAGAAATTCGATTAAATTAATCCTTTATTTCGTCAAAAGAATTTATAAATCGTAGAGAAAGAAAATTATTGTGTAATTCGTATGAAAGGGGTTACTTAGACACTTAAGGGCCCAGTGAGCTTCATAAAGGGTTTCTTTTTATTTGTATAACGGCTAGAATGAATAAATAAGCTGGGTTTCCATAAATAGACACAAAGTTTGTTTAAGGCAATACTGGCCAAAACATCAGGACTAAGAATTGTTCGTCGTAAGCAAAAGCAAGGCAATTTTGTTTCCGAAACTCAAATTCATGTACTTAATATTCCTTTAGGAAAAATAAACATTGACGAATACAGTAACGAGTTCCATACTAGCTCATAAAGAAGTTTGTAAGACAATTTTCAGACAAAAGGGAAGACCAATTTGGGCTTCTCAGACCCTATGGTGATATCACTGAATTCTTTATGTACACACATCAGACGAATAAACTTAAAACTACTGGAGAGTCAAACTTTTAAAGTATCCTCATTATTTAATCACAAAAATATAATAATAAAAATTATCTTAAGTATACATACATATAAACATATTTATATGTTGTCTTTTAGATTAATGTACTTACGGTAAAACAATGCGTGATAGATATTCTAATGGATATGTAAGGAATGAATACAAGACTGAGATAAGGATTATCGATAAAAGGAGATTTAAAAAAAACGGAAACTACGAAATGTTTGCAAAGACAGAGTGTTGTGGCATTCTGACTCTTGTGTATATATTTATATATTAATTCGTAATTATTATCATAATTATGTATGTTTACTTAAATCCTTGAACACATCTGAAACCCTAATACTTTAATTTTTAACTTTGGAAAAAATTGGTTACCAGCTGCCAAATTTTGGCAAATTATGATTTTATTTTTAAAAAATACACCGATTATCTATTTTGAACACATAAGGTGCAATAGAGAGAAATATCAAAGGTTAAAATTGTTTTTAACCGCCACTGAGTTTATTACAAGTTCCAAATGCGTTTTCTAAACAAGGCTAACAGGTCAAAGTTAGTTATTTCAGCTACTTCTTCGTTTTTCAACAAGTGATATATCAGTGCAGCAAGGAAACATTTATCTTAAGATGCGGTTCATGGTGTGAAGGTGACAAAGATAATCCATTTTCTTCAAATACAGCAAAAAATATTTTCACATTTTGAGTGTGTCTAAATACTTGTTCCAAATGCATACTAACAAAAGAGTTTCTGTCCAAAAAAAGCTTATTTTCATCTCACCAATAGATGTCTGTAGTGAATTTCTCGTGATTCAAGAACAATGTTTCAAAATTGGTTCATATATATAGAATTTCCAAGAATTTGAGTAGTTTGGTTGTCAATGTTGGGTAGAATTGGTGAATGTTACACGGGAGTAAAGTGATCACTAAAACCAGCACGGTCGTCAGCGCCGTAAATGCCCAGACTTCCATATTCTTCTTCATCTTTGATGAGATGTCAATTAATAATATATATATTCGTAATTAACAGAAGCAAAATAAATAGACAATTTTTTTAAACGCATTTGTGGAAGCCATGGTATAACAGTAAGGTAGAAAAAAGGCAATTAAGATGGTGTATGCATATAGGATGCAGAGAGCCTGATCATTTTGTAAAACAAACAATCGTCAAAGATTTTCCTCGAAAAACATCTAGAGCAAGACCAAAGAATGATCCATGAATGCTGCAGAAAGAAAATATGATTCAAAGGCATGGCCTACGAGGATGACGAAGAAAGTTGACCTCAACAGTCTATAAATACGATAAATTGGGATGGAGCCAGGAAAAAGAAGAACGTACAGAAGCGAAATAGATTGCGTTTTAAAGGTCAAAATGTATCATCCGAGAAAATAAGGAAACTAAGCACTATCATTAAAAAGACATTTTTCATGAAAATTTTCCATCACATATAGGATCAAATACTTATTTTGTATGAAGAGTAATAGATATTTTTCTTGATAAATGATGTCTCAGCTGCATTTGTACAAAACTGCAGTAGAATCAATTTGTCATTTTTACAAACTAGAATTTACGTCGCTTAGGTACGTGTCAAATACGTGGTGTGAAATGGGTTACGTTAACGTATACATCAATATACTTACTCATAATTTATCATAAAATGGTATTGAAAACTAATGCCTCAATACAGAATTACCATTTTTCAAAAATCTGTTTTTTTTAAACCACAAAGAAGAAGTTCAACTTTTTTTTAAATCTGTGATAAAAAATAAAACGTTTTATGTTTTTTTTATTGATTGACAAATTTTATCATACAATTTAAACATTTTTAAAATCGAAAGTTTAGAGTTTTTTAAGTTATTAATTGGAAACTGCCTCACTAAGAGCAAAGAAATACAGGAGAAATTCTATTTATCTATTTTTAAAACATTTAAATTTGATCCGAAATAGCGTATTTTACTAACGTTACTTTTAAATATGTTGAAAGTAAACAGCGCGATATATTTGGAACACATGAAGTTTTAACATTAAAATGAAATAAAATTGTAGCTGTGTTTTTTTTTCGTAGTTTATATATATTTTTTTATATATATCTCTGAGACAAAAGAAAAGTTAAAAGCAAAATTACGATCATTAAACACAGATATAAATGAGGGGGTGTTTTAAAACTAACGCAATAAAAATGTTATTTGCCTATTAAATGAAAAAGTACTAGCATGAACGTGTATCTCGCATATCGTGAAGAATAATACGCCAAGTGTTGCAAAAAATACAATAAAGCCCTTCATGTAATTTAAATTATATTTCTTTTTTATGAATTTTTGTCATTTAGCGTTAGTCCGAATAATCGGCGGGTATGTGTAAAGAGATTCATGAATATGGAAGAGACGAGGAATGTTTGAGAGTGGTGTAGCTTTCTTTTCTCTCTTCCTACACTTGTGGAGAAGCGATGTGATAGTTTGTTGGTTAGTAAGTTAGTTAAATTACTGTCGAAAGTTATATAAAAATAAATTATATAAATAAAAAAAAGGTCTTAGACACCAAAGAGCTAATTTTTATGTCTATTTTACAAAAGAAATCTATTTATTAAAATTTTATATTGTGTTATTTGGCCAAAAAATTTTTTTTACTAATCATTTTTTTTTTTCAAAATGTGTTTATTATTTATTGATTCGGCATTAACTTTGTGAAATGACAAGTTGATTTTTTCAAAAATAATTAATCACTTAACCCTTAATTCTTAACCCTCCCCTCCCCGCCCCTCTATTTATTACCCTATCAACCTCTACATATGTACCCAATATATGAAGATGTGGTTACATCTTTACTTTTTTCAAATTATAAGTTAAACTTACGCTTTAATGTGTCAAGTTAGTTTGAAGAAGGTTAGTGCCGCATCGTGGTTAATTAACGTTGCAGTTAAAACTGCAAACTTGGACCGCGGTTAATAATTACAAACTGTGGTCCTTTGGAGAGGTCCGCGGAAAAACTATGAATATTCTTTACCCGTTTTCTTGGACTCAAAAACTTATTGCGCTTTTCGAGTTTCAGTTTAAATATTTATGAACTGGGTTCAAATGAAAGTTTTACTATGATATCCAAAGCAACAAAAAATATACGTACTCTTAGCTCCATGCTTTTGGATCCTACCCAAGGAATCTTATGTAACTATTAAAAACCTTTAAAAAATTGTAATAAAGGTGTTTTTTAAAGTTTGCTTTTTTAACCCTTAGGTAAAGGTTTTAAAGGTACTTAGAGAACTGGACATCAGATTCACATAGTGTTAACTTTAACACAACTTTTGTATGAATGGAAATAATCAATACTATAATCTTAATTATTGGGTCGGGGAGTGGAATATATTTGATATGGAGGAGGAAAAACAGGTGGTAAACGGAGAATAGCAGTAGAGACTAAGCACACCGGCACTACTCACTTTGAGTTAGATATATATTATATATATATATATATATATATATATATATATATATATATATATATATATATATATATATATATATATATATATATATATATATATATATATATATATATATATATATATATATATATATATATATATATATATATATATATTTATATATATATTTATAATTTTAAAAAAATATATTTAATATAAATATGTGGTTTAAAATTTCAATTATTTTTATAAGTGATAAAACATATTATCACACAAGTTTTTATAATCTCATTTTTTCTTACGTGACCAATTTCCACTACGTTTAAGATGTGTGTCAATTGTATTATTGCAGAGCAGAAATGTTAGTTCAACAAACAAAACCAGTTTGCTCATGGAAACAAAGTCCTACATCTCATTTAGATTAAACTACTTTGTTTCACATCAATAATTTGATGCGGTAACTTCAAGCAATATTTGTGCATTTTGTTGAAACAAGAACGTTTATCATTTACTTAAATGTTTCACACTGAAACTCTGTTGGTATAAAGTAATATGGAACCAAAGGATTAAAACGAAATTTGTTTAGATATAACCACACTTATTTATCCAGATTTGCTTATCGAGATTAACTTGCATAAGAAAATTTATGTTAAAGATTAAATTTAATCAAAACACTAATTCTAGAATAAACTTTAAATAATTGATTCGGCAGTCAATTTTTAGTAGTATCTACCCATTTTATATTTTTTTCTTGGTATATATCACATTATCCGCCTCCGTAGTGCAGCACGCTCGGCTACCGTTCTGGAGGTCCCGGGTTCGATTCCCAAGGGGGGTAAAATAAATATAAGTGATTTCTTCACTGTAATATTTATTCAATATTACCATGGACTGGTACCTGAAGCGGAGGGCTGATCACCTTTCCTTCATGTGTAAACGATCAAGATAACACTGCGTTTATAAGACACAGTGCCCTATGCACCATTGGGGTGCGAATAAGGGTTTTATTATTTTATTATTATTATTAAATATCACTATGTATAAGTAAATGGTATTTGCGGAGTGAAATTTAAATCTATTGTAGATTGAATTGATTGACCATGATAATCAGAATTCAGTCATTAAATATTTTTTTTTTTAAACTTGAAAAATTATGTTTTATCTATTTTTAAAGCATGTAACTAACCAATGTTAACTCACTAACATACACGCCACGGTAGGCAGAAAGAATAGAACACTACAATACTCTGTTTTAACTAACATTTCATTGCATCTTTCAATTTCATGTATCGCTCACTCCTTTCAATAACGTTATAAATCAAAAAACTTGATTTTTAGGAGAACATTTTTAAAGTTTAAAAATATAACACAATGTTTTAAAAATAAATATCAAGCCACTTATTGAACTTTTTACTGTGCAACATATCTCTTTAGGTAAAACCTGAAAGTATTTTTTCCATTTGAAAAATATTTAGTATATTTAAAAAAATAATTAAACAATACCTTTTGTTTAATATGCAAAAACAACATTTTCTGCCCTGTAGCGGGTAAATATTAAGTTAAAAATTTTGCTGGGATATAGTAAATTTTCTGGGCACAACTGAAAATTGACGATTTTTGATTTATGACGTTCTTGAAAGGAGTGAGCGATATGACTTCACCACATCCATGTTGGACTCCTGACCTGACCACTTTTAAGTATTTGTTGCAAACTTTGCTAACTTTTATGTTGTTATGCTAACTTTTCTTCGGACTTCTGTTGTCTTGGAATATAATTCGTATTATTTCTCAATTATTTCTCTAGCACTACTCTTATAATTTTTTTCAGTGAGTGGACATTATTCATTTTAATTCAGTTTTGACGAAATCATAAATCAGGTTTAAAAGTAATACAAACATTTAAGCTTCCGAAAAAGTATTTTTAAGAGAAAGTTTATTGATCTCGATGTAATTTTTATGAGAAAACTTTATGAATTTCAAAACGGGATTTTCGCAAACAGACAGAGCTTTTAATGAGAATTCGTAATTGGACATCTTTCATACTTTGACAAAGTTTCTCGGACAAGTTGTGTCACTTAAGTTGCCAGCACAAATATTTGCAGTTTCACGTTCAAAGCACAACCCAAACTGTGAAAAAAAAACGAACTACGTGATGAAATAGCCTCAATAGGGTAGATCTACCCTTATTAAAGTGCTGCTGGTTTTCTTAATGGGAAACCGGACAAGTCCTCGGAAGCCGCATCCATATTGAAAAACTTTTATAATAAACTTTGGCAAATTAATCTGAACTTTGGTCACGTTAATCATTCTAAAAGTGAGGCCAGAAAAATCTCATCTATTTCAACTTAAATATTTATGCCATCCTGATGAGGGGATGAGATGATTCTTTAAGTAAAAGTTTAAACTGACATTATAGAGGGCGTAAAGGGGTTAAAATAAATCTTAAGTGTAGTAGCCCAAAATAGATTTATTTAAATGAAATATAAAATCGACAAAGTAAGGATGAAAACAGGTTGAATACTGTTAAAATGCGATAACTTATACTTACTTTTGCGGTTCCTCGAATAAAAACTATGTTCTATAATTACTCCAAAAAAATTTTTTATTAAAATTAAACATTTAAATAATCCACTTTATTGAGTTTTATTTTTATTTACGACTAGTTTCGAAAATGACAATGGTTTTCATCTTCTGGTACAAATTAAAACTAACGATTAAAAATATATTTAGGTGTATATATAGGTTAATAAATATGGGGAGGGGGGTAAAGGAACAATATTTTTTGTAAAAGGAAACATTGATAATAATGGTGACTTATTTTGAAACGGTATATTATTAATTATTGTTTTACCTGAATTTAAATTTTAATGTATTATATTTATTAGAAAAACCTAAAATATACTATACACACAAAAGGATCAAAGAAACAAATAATATTAAAATATTATTTAAAAAAAAAACATATTTTAATAAGTTTTGTTAGTTCAACTCGTTTATATTCCCATCCTTTCTTTTCAATTGTAAATTTATGCTTATTTAGTTTAACATACATACATATATTATATAAACTTGCGCCCCACTGCAAAGTCACTAGAGTTAGCGGGTCATTTTTAGGGATATATCATATTTTATGTTGGATATTATGTAAATAATTATAAAATTGTTAAAATTATTATCTAAATTCTCTTCTCCTGGGATGTTTAACGTAGTTTTCTTCTAGCAATGAGCATATGCTAAGATGTTCCTAGATAACCCACACTAGATTATCCCTCCTGTTCTAAACATAGATTAACATATAACATCTTTCTTAAAGTTAAAAGAAACAAAAATCCACAAATGCTCTACAAACCTTGTAGATAATAAGCAAGGTAAATAACAAATGCTAATAAAAGAACTCTTATCGAAAAAAAATATATATTAGCATGGACCCAGGGAGAAGATTTTTTTTCTTGTGTATTTTGTATATTGTGAAATTTGTTGTATGGTACTATAACTCTCTTCTTATAATTCATCGTTCACTTTGTGTAATACCACTTTTATTTGTATTATTTGTTCGAGAATAGTATAGCTTTACATTAAAAAAGTATAAAATAAAAAATAGTTACATTAACAATAATAAATATTACACTACATTAATAAAAAAGTTACATTAATAAAAATAAATCAAATTTTATAATTCAACAATTATGTTATAACAATTAAAACATTAAGAGATAAAAAATAAAAATAAAAAATGAGTGGGAGTGTGTGTGTGTGTGAGAGAAAAAGACTAAAAGGGTAAGAGTATGGTAAAAAAAATAGATTTTGCAGGAAGGGAAAGGAAAGGACAGGAATTAAAGAGTATAATTTAATTTTTTTTACATATTTTTCGTTAAAATGTGTGTTTTGTATTTTCCTTCTTTCCTATTTAATACGACTGAGCCACAGTAACGCGTGACCGCGTTGTAATAAATAAATAAGTAAAATTTTAGTAGATTACGGCTTTCAGTAGGATTTATCGTGTGATTTCGAGTTACGGCACTTTTAAGTAAGGATAAAGGGTCAACTTATTGGTTTCGGAGGCGTGGGAAGCGGGATATTATCTACGGATAATCCGATAAGACGACATAATAAGGGTACAAAGGAAATCTTAGAAATTCAAGGTCTCTGAGGGTATTAATAGCTTTTCACTCAAACAGTGTTAAGATTGGGGTAACATAGCAAAAGTCAAGGGTTATTATTTAAAGTGATGTGAAGATGATGGTGTTCCATTCAGGTTAGCGTAATTTATCACTAATTTGATTAATATGGGTTATTAACAAACTTCTAGTACGTAAACTTGACATTTTATAATTAGGTATTTATTGGTCAGGCACACTTCAACTAATAATGAGTAAAAACGAGTATATTTTGACATTTGATATTTTTGTATTGACAGAAAATTATAAAAATTAATCATTTTAATGTTGTGATTTATTACTGTTTATGAATGGTTTGTTATAATTGCTGGAGATTTTTAAAAATGGTCCATTTTTGGACATTGTGGGGTAAAACAATAGATTTTTACAAAAAAATGTATTCTTCACTAAAAGCTAGTTGAATTTGTTGATTTGTGAATATCGTTGGCGAATCAGATCTTCAGAAATCCGCAATAAGCGATATAACCTTTATTGTCGTATATCGATGGCTAAACTTTTGACAAAGCAAAACAGAGTCAATTTATCGATTGTCAGCACTCTTACGGTCAAGAATTAGGGAAAGAAAATAGAATGCCACACCAATCTTCGCCTCTTCCACATTCTTGGATCTCCTTATACATACCTGCCGATTATTCCGACTTGATCCTATCAAGTTTTCTATCAATTATGTATATTATCAATAATGGTTGCTACATTACTCTCTGTAAAAACATCTAATGACACAAGGCAATATAACCCTATAGCATCATACTACATTCGAGTGACGATGATATATTTTTACATAAAATGTAAACTTTACATACTCTAGTTACAATGAACGTTTATGATAACATATAAAATTGGATAAAATAAAAGAATGGATAAAATTATTTTAATCCAAGTCATACTTATCCAATTGCTACTATAAATAAAAAATATTTTTTCAATATATAAAAAAAATGTTTTGAAATAAAAATACATTTTATTGTGGTAATATAAAAATATTTTCATTAGTAAAAATGTTTTAATTTGAATTAAAATGTAACTTTGTTTTAAAGTCACTAAAAATATTTTATTATATCTTAATTATAATGTCTACCGGTTCCGAAGCTTACCGCTTCTTTATCAAGACTGATTAATAGTAAAACACTATCTACTTAACAAAATTCAAAACATTTTGCTTCAAATATAAATTATAAAAATATTTTCATTTAAAATTTTCTGTTTTAATAATGACGCAATCAGCTTCCGTGTCAAGCGTCTCCCGTACTGACTCGTCACATTTGTCATTACTATATTCCTATTTTTTTCCTAGAAAACTGATTGCAGTCGAAACTACATATGGGACGTCGAAAACATTTGTACTTTATTGAAAACCTGTCAAGATTTCACGAAAAATGACAAAAACCATAAAATGATCGCTCATGAACAAAACCGAGAACTGTCAAAAACGCCAGCGAAATATTTTGTGAACTGGCCAACGATAAACAGAAAAGAACCCGTCCGGATTTAACTAACCTACTGAACATCTCACCGTTTCTCCGCAGGGGTAGACAGAGAGAATAGACGGCTGCACCAATCTGTCCTTGCAAACAATCTTTGCTTCTTCCACATTCTTCCGACTCCTGTTCTGAGCAGTTTAAAGTATTTGAAATTCATGATCATGCCAAGTTTCTCTCAGTCTTTTTCTGTTTCTATTATTATTTTAGTTATTTGGATTTAACTGAAGTTAGTGAGAAACGCAAAATAAACTTTTTTTAGTATTCAAAGTCACATTAAGTTATAATATATATATATATATATATATATATATATATATATATATATATATATATATATATATATATATATATATATATATATATATATATATATATATATATATATATATATATATATATATATATATATATATATATATATATATATATATATATATATATATATATATATATATATATATATATATATATATATATATATAAATAAATTTTAAATATAAAATCATACTTCAATTGTACAAAATTGTTCAAAATCATACAAAATATGAAAAAGAACAAAAAATCGTAGGTACAACTCTTTTTTGTTTCAAATTTATTCATTGTCTTCTTTAATTTTTACTTTTGTTCAGACTGGAACTAATGCACAAATGACTTCAGAAATGCATATGCCAAATAACCCGGTATTTTTAATTTAACATTCTCTTTATTATTCATCGAATGCTTTGTGAAATTTAACTTTTAAAAAAAATTAAAAACGGATTCGGAATACGGTTTAAACATTCCATTATCAGGTTAAATGTAAATTAAAATGAAATTGTTGAGATGCGTGATAAAGAGAGTATTATATTACCATACCACAAAGTTAAAAACGCTTTTGAACAAAAAATATTTTCAGTTTAATTTTATTTTATTTTGGATATTTATGAAGCGCTTTTTTGTACTCGTATCATTCTATCTTAAAGCGCTTTACTGTGGTTTTATTGGAGAAAAGAAATTTCTGTAAATCATTTATAAAACATCTAGATTTCCATGCATCTCTTTCAAAAACCAAAACTATGAATTGTCAATTTTTAACCCTTTTTTTAAATAAATTCTATAGCCTGACATATATTACTCCTAAATTTACAATCAATCGTCCACGGAAAACAGAAGGTAACAGAGGGTGTTTTTACGGTGAAACATGAAGTTCAAATTACCTAGGCCGTGTGTTGTTCCATCACTGCTTGATTGCGTGTTCAATTAAAACTTTGTACCTCTTGTTATATGAAGTAAGCCTCTCTTCTTAGGTAACAATTCACTTATCTGGCTGTTTAATGCCGTGCTGCATACATAACCCGAAAGCCTCTTGGGGGTTGTAAGTACACGTACTTTGATCGACTTAACTCAACGTTAATTCATCCGGAGTCCTGGAGATTGATTAAACTTTCTAGGGGATAGCGGCTTTCAATTGAATACCTGCGATTTAATTACTTATTGTTAAATTTGCTAAAATACGAGTCTCAAAAATCAATATAGTTAAAGTCCTCCAAGTCTGGAAAATATTGTGAATAAAATAATCTGGTCAAAGTATAAGTTGCATATAAATTGTAATTTTAATAAAATAATCATGTCATTCCACAAAGTTAATGCAGAATCAATAAATAATAAAAATTGAGTAACATGTTTTTGGCGTCTTACAGTTTGTAAAATAATCCGGTTAGGATCTAGCGTACATCTAAATAAAAGAGTCTCTAAAAAATACATCTTTCTTAAACCAACTATAAATGGCTTGATGTGATCCGACATAAAGCGTCATGAGATTTGTGGTAAATATAGGAGTTCCAATTTTTTGAAAAGTGAGGTTATCAACCAAGGGTAGAATTACACGCATGTTTATGTGATTTCTTCGTCAAAATTAAAAATATTAATCAGTCAATTAAAATGAACGTCTGTACAAAGATTAATTAAATATTTAATTCATAGTATTTGGACTGCTTACAAGCTATCATAGGCTGGTTTAAGCAATAAGTTTACACATATCTAACATTTACCATCCTACCCATGATTGACAACTACACGTTACACATATTTTTGGAACCTGTATATAAATCCTATAATTGATACGTTCTTTCATGTGTGAGTTCTCGGTAGTATCAGTGAGTGTCCTGACGAAGAGATGGTTACCATTTGAAACTGGTAGAAAAAAAATTTGGACAGTGGTTATACATATCGCTCACTCCTTTTAAGAACGTCATAAATCAAAAATCGGCAATTTTCAGTTGTGCATGTTTTCGGAATGCCCAGAAAATGTACTATATCCCAGCAAAAGAGGCAAATTATTAACTTAATATTTACCCGCTACAGGGCAAAAAGTGATGTTTTTGCATTTTTGAATAAAAAGTATTGTTTAATTTTTTTGTAAATATCCTCAATATTTTTCAAATGCTAAATAAACCTTCAAGTTTTACCTAAAAAGATCTGTTTTACAGTAAAAAGTTCAATAAGTGACTTGATATTTATTTTTAAAACATTGTATTATATTTTTAAACTTTAAAAACGTTCTCCTGAAAAATCAAGTTTTTTGATTTATGACGTTCTTGAAAGGAGTGAGCGATATATAAACATTTCTTACATTTTTGTTTTTTTTTTCAACGTAAGTTTTCTATTACATTTTATTGTTAAAGATATTGTAAAAAATGTGATTTATATATCATATCCTTTTAAAATAATCTTTATTCGATCCATAAATTTAGAATAAATAGACTCTATTATATTTCATTCGTTATGGGCGTCGATAATAATAAAAATAAAATAATAAAAACGAGTAAAATAGAACCATTCTACTCCTACAGAAATAATATGACTTCAACTCTATCTTATAACAGGTAGCTATTGGTGACTTGACCCCAATTTGTCGCAAAGGGTGTTCGAGGGTAGAAATAGAATAAAAATTGATAGGATAAGGTACACGGGAATAAAAGGAAGCCGATACTGGAATACCTGCAAATTCTAACTTTTCCGCTCTCGAGAGACTTTCCTGCTTTAAATAATATACTTTGGTTACAATATCACTTTCTTTATTACATTAAAATTTTATTTTATTTATTCTTTGGGCTTTCACATGATGATTTTTTTTAAATAAACGTGTTTTTTACCACTTGAGTTATATTTATTTTATTTTAACAATCATCGTTGATAAAAAGTGGGTAAAGTGATCACTTGACTAACTTATGGAGGGCCATAAGTCTTGTAAATACCCAGACTTATTATTATTAGACAATATTCTTCCTTATCTTTGTTGAGATTTCAAATTCTTTCAATAATTGATCCGGCAGTCACTTTGTGGTGAAATCTATTCATTTTTAATTAATGTTATACTTAGTATTGTCTATGTTCCCACTGAAAAGAAATAAAAATTAAAAATAAAAATTAAGTAAATAAAAATACGAAACAGCTACTTCTTCAACCTTCAACGTCCCGAGGATCCAACACTAAAATTTAGAATTAGCTTCACATACGGTGTTTGAAAATGATGTGGAATGCATCGAAACATGTGCCACAGTAGATTTTAAGATATCGTGGTATTTACCAAGCAAAACGGTAATTAAAATTTCAAATTGTATTCATATGTTCGTTGGTTCAAAACCTTAAATTTCCTAATGTACCGATTACTATAAAAACTTGTCACAAGGTGACATACGTGCGTGCATTTATTTGGTCTTTTCTTTCTTTTCCATTTGACTTGACTAAACCGCAGCAACGTAAACCGGGTACAAGGACATATTTAACTTGTGTATAAAAATATGAAATAATAAACATATTGACTCTTTCATTTATTAAAAAAATTAAAAAATATTAGCGTTTATTAATATTCCTCTGAACACGTCAAATACATTTTGAAAATTCAATTGAAACCTAGTGAACAAGGAATCTGCCTGAAACATTTTCAGACTCACTGACAATGCTATTGAAATTTCAAACTATCTGGGTTTTTTCATCAACAGATCAGTCGAATTACACACACCTTGTACTCGTATAAACCCTGTGGCTATCTCGCGATATGTATAGTTGCAAAAATGAATGCCGATACTCGTAATAATTGGATCATGAAAATGATGGCAGCTTTTTTATATCTTTCAGAAATTCCATCTTTCAATGTTGTATTTCAGCAAGTATTTCATCAAATAAAGTGTGTTTCAGCGAACGAAAATAATTTATTATCGAATGGTTTTCAATTCATCTTTAATATAAAAATACGTGACGTACAATTCAGATACACAAAAATAAATAAAAGTAATATATCTGCTATTTGAGGGTTGATATATTTTAGTATTGGGTCACAAATTTTTATGAAATTGATCTAATAAGAAATTTCTAAGTTGATGAAAGTTTTATCCTTATTTTATTAATATTTTTTTTATTCATTAATCCATTTTCGCTTCATATGGATTCAAAATATTACCTCCAGTAGCCAGCTTGCCAGCTTTTTGCATTCTCTCAAGTTAAATCTGCATCTGAAAGTTCAGATGAAAATTGTCATGAATTGTCAGCGTTGGACGTCTTGGGCGTTAAAAACGTGACGCTTTTTTCTGTAAAAGTGATTTAAACGATCTGATTTGAAACGATCAATAAAAAAATCTTTCATTTAAAAATGCCATAACAAGGCAAAACAATTGCCACAATTTTTTTTATGTGTTTTTTTTACGATAAAATGCAATTTATTAGACTCAAATATCAGAATTATTTTAATCAGGATTCGGACCTCACATTCTAATATAAGAGTTTTTGCTTAGTGAAAAGCTTCTTTACATCTAACCGATAGATGTCTCTAGTGAAGTTCTAGTGATTCAAGATCAAGGTTTCTAAATTGGTTCATATATATACATAGAACTTCTAAGAGTATGAGTAGTGTGGTTGTCAATAATGGGTAGAATTGGTGAATGTTACACGTGTGTAAAGTGATCACTTAAACTAGCCTATGACGGTCGTCAGCCCCGTAAATGCCCAGACTTCCATATTCTTCTTCATTTTGATGAGATGTCAAATAATAATATGAAAATAACTCAATTTTGTGAACAAGTATTTGGACACACTCAAAATGTTGTAAGTCAAAAATCAGTGTTTGATTTTAAAAATTAATATAAAAAATAATGATTGATTTTACATCTTTTATGAATTATCAGATATAATCAATAAAAAACCATTACGTTGATTTATTTCTTTAATTGGTTTAAGTTAAATCAAAGATGCGTAGGTACCAACCAGCGTATTTTTTCGAAACTGTAAGACTAAAATAGCCCTAAATAACTTGTATCTAGTATCAACCGTATTGTATTTCTAAAATAGGGTGATTGTTTTTATTTGTAATTCCTTTACAATAGCAGACGCTGTCTTGGATATCTGAAATGAACCAAAAAGGGATTTTGAGAAGCTTTACATTATTCTTATCTTCAGTCTCAATTTACTTCAGAAAAATAAAATAAAAGTACTACCTTATAGGCAGAACAGCTTATGTTTTGATAAAATTATATATTTTTTTTAAAGTAAATGATGTTTAGGACTTAGTTAGTTATATAGAGATACACTCATTGTATGAACAGTAAAAAAACTCCACCTATCGTCAATTTTAAAGGCAGATGATTTAAAGTGGAAACATTAAATAAAATTTAAAAAATTACTACTACTACGGTAGACAAAAATGATGAAAACCTCGTGGCTCTTTCATATTTCTAGTTTCCAGTGTTTTTTTTAAAGTTCCATAACCGCTTTCCTAAGCGTTACAACTTTAAATGTAGATTTGATTTCTTTCGAAATGTTGAGGCACTGAAAATGGTTCAAGTAATTCAATTTATATCTCAACATAGATGAAAAACTTCATTGAGATGGAAAATGGATGCCTAGATATTGACAGATTTACAACCGATTATCTGGCTTAAATAATTACTTTAATACCGGTTTTGACAAGAATCTTGTCATCATCAGGGTTTATGTACTAATTCTAAAACATTGAAATACTCATGGTTATGTTATAGTTAATTACCCTTCCCTTACGCTGCCAAAAACTTCCACGCGCTTCATACACTAAATGAAAATGTGATTTAAAAAAACGGGGGAAAAACTCCTAAATGTAGCTTATATTGAACATTGTGCAAAAAAAACGTACCAATAAAAAGTGGTTAAAAACAAAGTTGATTACTTTAAAAATAAATAAACCACTCTATCCGTGATCCGCAATCGCATTACTAAAATTTTGAGATGTTGAAAAATATTACAAGTGATAAAACAAAAGGTTTTTTTCAGTGAAAAATTATAAAGAAACAAAATATGATTGGTTAAATGAGGTCATTTTACAAATTTATGATTTTCGACTTATACGCTTTGGCTGTAAGGGGGAACAGCATCTTATTTTACACCAAATGTTTTCATTGGAGAAACATCTCGACTGGGAAATACGGAGAAACAATAGTTTATCTTTCCCGCCAGGATTACTATACATCTTCCCTAATCCCTGATTCTAGCGGACACATTTCCTCTCCCGCAACACGTTTCTGCCCTCTCCCTACCTTTCTACTTCCCGGTATCCTCGTCAAACTTTCTGACAAATTATCGATAAACTTCCGAGTCCAGTGGTAGGTTTATTAAGGATTCATCATGTCACATCCCGAAGTCCTAAAGACATGTCAAATACTCCATAAAAGGGATTCTGTAATCATAAATACATTGAAGGGTTTTGGTCGAAAAGTTGACAAAGGTGTCAGGAAAATATCAGATTCAGATAGCAATTTAATATTTTTTTCATGTTTTATTCATAAAAAAAAAATTTTTATGCATGAAATATAACAATGGAATGTGGTAGTTATACAGAGTTTGGGAAAATGGGATACAATGTAAGATATGGTGTTAATTATATTACAACCCTTACAATATCGTTCATTGTATAAATCAGTTAATCTTTAACGTTCAAATATTTCTGATTCAACGCATCTTTATGTGATAATGTACTATGCATGATTTACCAAAACATCATATTCAATATTTTATTAGCTAAATATGATTTATATATAAATATATATATAAATATATATATATATATATATATGTATATATATATATATATATATATATATATATATAACGTGGTAATATTTTCCTTTTGAAAATTAAGTGTAAATAATATGTAAAGTGGGTGTATAATAATAAAATAAACAATGTGTTGCTTTGTAATTAAAGTTTATTCTAAATTTATCTTTATAATAATTTTTATAT